>NW_025533609.1:352500-430000 GCF_020615455.1 Coregonus clupeaformis | reverse complement strand
CTCTCCCTCCTCCACTCCCCCCTCCACTCCTCCCTCCTCTCCCTCCTCCTCTCCCTCCTCCTCTCCCTCCTCCTCTCCCACCTCCTCTCCCTCCTCCACTCCCTCCTCCTCTCCCTCCTCCTCTCCCCCCTCCTCTCCCTCCTCCTCTCCCTCCTCCTCTCCTTCCTCCTCTCCTCCCTCCTCTCCCTCCTCCACTCCCTCCTCCCTCCTCTCCCTCCTCCACTCCCTCCTCCCTCCTCTCCCTCCTCCACTCCCTCCTCCACTCCCTCCTCTCCCCCCTCCTCTCCCTCCTCCTCTCCCTCCTCCTCTCCTTCCTCCTCTCCTCCCTCCTCTCCCTCCTCCACTCCCTCCTCCTCTCCCACCTCCTCTCCCTCCTCCCCTCCCTCCTCCTCTCCCTCCTCCTCTCCCTCCTCCTCTCCCTCCTCCTCTCCCCCCTCCTCTCCCTCCTCCTCTCCCTCCTCCTCTCCCCCCTCCTCTCCCTCCTCCTCTCCCTCCTCCTCTCCTTCCTCCTCTCCTCCCTCCTCTCCCTCCTCCACTCCCTCCTCCCTCCCCCCTCCTCTCCCTCCTCCACTCCCTCCTCCACTCCCTCCTCCTCTCCTTCCTCCACTCCTCACCGTGCTCCTCCTCTTCTTGTCTCCACAGATGAGCTCACCGTACCCGCTCTATACCCTGGCGGCCCAGACATGTGGGCGTCATACCCGCTATACCCGGCGGAGCTGTCACAAGCCCTCCCTCCTGCTTTCACCTACCCCTCCTCCCTCCACACTCAGGTAACCCGGACACCTAACTAACTAACAACCTCCCTTCTTTCACTTTTTTATTTATCCCTTATTTTACCAGGTAAGTTGACTGAGAACACATTTTCATTTACAGCAACGACCTGGGGAGTAGTTACAGGGGAGAGGAAGGGGGATGAATGAGCCAATTGGAAGCTGGGGATGATTAGGTGGCCATGATGGTATGAGGGCCAGATTGGGAATTTAGCCAGGACACCGGGGTTAACACCCCTACTCTTACGATAAGTGCCATGGGATCTTTAATGACCACAGAGAGTCAGGACACCCGTTTAACATCCCATCCAAAAGACGGCACCCTACACAGGGATATTATTGTTTTGACCCGAGGAAAAGGTTCCTCCTACTGGCACTTCAACTCCACTTCCAGCAGCATCTGGTCTCCCATCCAGGGACTGACCAGAACCAACCCTGCTTAGCTTCAGAGACAAACCAGCAGTGGGCTGCAGGGTGGTATGCTTCTGCACCCACACCTACCTATCTCCCTACCTACAGTAAACTACCTACCTACCTACCTCACACCATCCTAAATGACTCCTACCCCACACTGCCTCCCTCCCTACCTACCTACCTCACACCATCCTAAATGACTCCTACCCCACACTGCCTCCCTACCTACCTACCTCCCACCATCCTAAATGACTCCTACCCCACACTGCCTCCCTACCTACCTACCTCCCACCATCCTAAATGACTCCTACCCCACACTGCCTCCCTCCCTACCTACCTCCCACCATCCTAAATGACTCCTACCCCACACTGCCTCCCTCCCTCCCTACCTACCTCACACCATCCTAAATGACTCCTACCCCACACTGCCTCCCTCCCTACCTACCTCACACCATCCTAAATGACTCCTACCCCACACTGCCTCCCTTATAACCCTTATATGATGGCTTGATATGGGATTTATTAATGTTAAAAAGGTGATGTTCATGACAGTTCATGCTAGGTGAGGGTAGACATTGATAGTTGTTGAGTGGGAGTTTTGGTTGCTGATTGGCTTTTGAGTTCACACTGAACTCTGATCACTGATTTCCAGGACCTACAGATATAATGTTGATTTAAAAGATAACCCAGGCAAATTAAATAAAATCTGCACCGTCCCTAAACTAAATTATACAAATAGTTCAAGTAAATACATTCTAAAGTCGGCTAGCTACCTAATGAGCTCACACTGGTTAATTTTTTTTATTTAAATTTTTAAGGGGGTAGATCAGCTTAATATTGCAGGTAGATTGTAACTTCCATCAATGTAATTGTCTGCATCACTTCCAATCCCCCATGTTTATATATATATATATATATATATATATACATACATACACACATACGTACACACATACATACATACACACATACATACATACATACCCTTTAAAAAATATATATTCCCCTTTATTACTTTCCAACCCCACCCCCCTTTGACACTGGTTAGTTGTCAAAACCTAGTGATCTATATATACCTATTTTCATAGACAATGATTTAATCCATTACGTCTATTTGCTTTTTATAGGCTATAATGGCTTGATCACACACACACACACACACACACACACACACACACACACACACACACACACACAAGTACAAACACACACATACAGCACATACACTCACTCACAAAATAGGCCTCTGTGTTTTCACTAAAGGGCGAGAAGTGGATGAGGTCATGTAGTCCCTTGTGAATTAGGCTCTGAATCAGGTGATTCTGAATGAGTCGATTCTGGTTTCAAATGAGTTGACTCATGATCTGAATCTTAGCAGGTTGACACTGGTGAACTGAATCAATTCTTATGACCTGAAGTGTGGACTCTGAAGTCAACATACGTAAAAATGTATGCACACATGACTGTAAGTCGCTTTGGATAAAAGCGTCTGCTAAATGGAATATTATTATTATTATTAAAATGAATCTTAGAGGATTGACTGAATATCTGGTGTAATGAATATGAGGGAATTGACCTGAAAAGGAGTGAGTCGACTCTTTTAAAATGAATCTTAGAGGTTTAACTGAATGTCTGGTGTGCTGAATATGAGTGAGTCGACTCCTTTGAAGTGAATCATGTTGCTGGTGTGCCTTTTGTTCAGATTCGCTGGCTCCCTCCTGCAGATGGAACTCCCCAGGGATGGAAGTCCAGGCAGTTCTGTTGAGGTATGTGTAACGTGACACACACACACAGACGTGCAGACACACACACACACACACACACACACACACACACACACAGAGACGTGCACACACACACACACAGATGTGCACACACACACAGATGTGCACACACACACACACACACAGAGACGTGCACACACACACACACACACACACACACACACACACACACACACACAGAGACGTGCACACACACACACACACACACACACACACACACACACAGAGACGTGCACACACACACACACACACAGACGTGCACACACACACACACACAGTACACACCAGTGTTGTAGTACTTTAGACTGGTCTCGGTCTCAAGTCCGGTCTCCAAACCAAATTTTGAGTCTCAGTCTTGTCTGGTGTCGGATATGTTTGTACTGGGTCTCGGACAGTGAGAACAGTCTCAGTCTTGTCTGGTGTCGGATATGTTTGTACTGGGTCTCGGACAGTGAGGACACGTCATTTCTTCCAGAGACCAGCCGAGTAAAAAACTCATAACCATTAGCTTCCATTCAGTCAGCGCATTAAAACCGCTTCGCCAGGCCAAATACAGTATATACACTCCTTTCATGATACATTAATAAATGAACAGTCTTTATATCTATTATAGACATGTTTGCGCTGTGGCGAACCTGTTGGACCTAGGTCTTCAGTGCGCGACAGGCTGGTGATGCTGAAAGGACCGCAACGGTAATACCAGCGCACCCATGTAGGAGTGCACTTTTTGTAAAACACAAAGGGTCCAGTGGTGTAGAGGGATATACCATATACCCACTTTCCCCCCCCCCATTGGGCACTCACTTCTTAATCCCTACTGATGCTTACCAAAGTAGTGTAGCGGAGGTATACGACTTTATCAATGATGTAGTACAATAGAGAAATCATGCACAAAGTAGCCTACACAATCTGCAAAGCCACGTGAAATATATTCACATGCGCGCCACCACACACAGCCTAGTTTCAGAGGAATATCATCTGCAGGCGGCAAGAGCACGCCGCTCTCAACCGGTTTACATCTGTAACCGGTAGCCGGTAGGAAAGACGTTTCAACGTATGATATCTACCAGTAAAACGCTAACTAAGGCAACAATGGGTATGCAAACCAGGTATTGAAAAAGTTTGGTCCAATGTCTTGGTTAGTAGGCTGTTTGTGATGGGCAATTCAGTCATCATGCGCTGTTTGCATCAGGGGCGTTGGCATGAGTGGGCCACAGGCCCACCCACTGGGGGAGCCGGGCCATGCCAGGCCCACCCAATCAGATTGAGCAAAAACAAAAAAAGAATACATTATTTAATTTTTTTTTAACTACTCCTCAGACCTCCAAAATGGTCTCCTGATGTGGTTTAAGCATTGTTGTGGACATAGAACATCCCATTTTGTCATTTTTCTATTTACAAAATGGTGATTTTGAGAGTGAAAATGTGAAAGATATATAGGAAAACATCTGATTTTTCACACAGGGTGCCTTTCCTTCGCTGGGCGGGCCGTTTGGGAACTTCTTTGGCAAAATTAGAGTATATCCACCTTCTCCAGGCAGCACTACACCACTGGATAGGGCTGATGGAAAGACAGCAGTCACACAGCATGATGTTAAAGGATAAGCAGTCACACAGCATGATGTTAAAGGATAAGCAGTCACACAGCATGATGTTAAAGGATAAGCAGTCACACAGCATGATGTTAAAGGATAAGCAGTCACACAGCATGATGTTAAAGGATAAGCAGTCCATAAACTCAGACATAATAAGCCAGTAGGTCCCAATCATAAGAATACAAAAACACAACCATTAAGTATTTCCCAATCGAAACTATTACTTCCATTGCAAAAAACACATCAAGCACACAAAGTAACCGGTGACCTTAAGTTTAAATGCAACAATGTTTTACACAAGTTATTTTCAAAGAGATGGCTAACAACAGCAAGCACGCTAAAATAAAAAGAAACACAGTTTCACTCACCAGATGATGATAATTTGAAACATAACTTATTGTTAAAAGTTATTATTGAAAAGGGAGAAGCTAACAAATTAGCGACAACATCCTCTTTGATAACACCTGCTGTAGCCGCTGCAAACTAGCCGACAACAAAAGCTAGCTAGCTAGACCGCGGGAAAACAACTGCTCGCTATTGCGCAGTGACCTGTTGGCCTTTGAGAAGGCAGAAGTTTCCATAATTTTTTTGTAAAAACAGTCCCACCCATTACAAGTCAAAATGTGATTGGTTGATTCCACTGTCACTCCAAAATGTTGCCCTAATACAGTTGAATGGCAGATGCTTTTCTATCTAGCTTCTGATGGCCTAGCCAATGGCTGACTTAGCTAACT
This sequence comes from Coregonus clupeaformis, assembly GCF_020615455.1. Classification (NCBI taxonomy): domain Eukaryota; kingdom Metazoa; phylum Chordata; class Actinopteri; order Salmoniformes; family Salmonidae; genus Coregonus; species Coregonus clupeaformis. Next base: position 424,703 of record NW_025533609.1, on the reverse strand, counting down.
AGATTTATCTGCCCAGAGACAGCAAAGAAAAATCCTGATTGGATCATTTTTTCTCTCTCTCTCTTTTCAGTGTTAACCCATTCCTTTCCAACAAAAACTGAAGAGATTAAATCAGAACATAATTGAAAATAATAATATAATTATAATTATTATTGTTATTATTTTATAAATCCTTAGCCTTTCTCTGAAGGCGTAAAGGCCCATTGTTCCCCACTGTGTTTGGGTTAGTAATCATTTGTAGAGTGGCTCTATTTTCCCTCAGCATGCATTTTTTTCACTATTCTGAATGTCTAAAGAATCCACATGTTCTTCTGAAATATGAACACAGAAATACTGGACATGTTGAACTTATTATGAATTGGACTCAAATTTTTCTGGTCTCGGTCTTGACTCGGTCTCGCTTTAGGTGGTCTCGAACACAACGCTGGTACACACACGCACGCACGCACACACACACACACACACACACACACACACACACACACACACCTCGTAGTTATTATGGTCTGGTCTCATGACGTATGGATATTGCTATTGAAAATGCTTCAGTAAATGCTAAGACACAACATACTGTACACATTCATAGGGATAACACACACAGTCAACTTTCACGGGGGAAGTAGTATAGAAGTAGTATATAAGTAGTATAGAAGTAGTATAGAGTAGTATAGAGTAGTATAGAAGTAGTATAGAAGTAGTATAGAAGTAGTATAGAAGTAGTATAGAAGTAGTATAGAGTAGTGTAGAAGTAGTATAGAAGTAGTATAGAAGTAGTATAGAAGTAGTATAGAGTAGTATAGAAGTAGTATAGAAGTAGTATAGAAGTAGTGTAGAAGTAGTATAGAGTAGTATAGAGTAGTATAGAGTAGTATAGAAGTAGTATAGAAGTAGTATAGAAATAGTATAGAAGTAGTATATAAGTAGTATAGAGTAGTATAGAGTAGTATAGAGTAGTATAGAAGTAGTATAGAAGTAGTATAGAAGTAGTATAGAGTAGTATTGAAGTAGTATAGAAGTAGTATTGAGTAGTATAGAAGTAGTATATAGTAGTATTGAGTAGTATAGAGTAGTATAGAGTAGTATAGAAGTAGTATAGAAGTAGTATAGAAGTAGTATAGAGTAGTATAAAGTAGTATAGAGTAGTATAGAGTAGTATTGAAGTAGTATATAAGTAGTATAGAAGTAGTATAGAAGTAGTATAGAGTAGTATTGAGTAGTATAGAAGTAGTATTGAGTAGTATATAGTAGTATAGAGTAGTATAGAAGTAGTATAGAAGTAGTATAGAAGCAGTATAGAAGTAGTATAGAAGTAGTATTGAGTAGTATAGAAGTAGTATAGAAGTAGTATAGAAGTAGTATTGAGTAGCATTGAGTAGTATAGAAGTAGTATAGAAGTAGTATAGAAGTAGTATTGAGTAGTATAGAAGTAGTATAGAAGTAGTATAGAAGTAGTATAGAAGTAGTATAGAAGTAGTATAGAGTAGTGTATAAGTAGTATAGAAATAGTATAGAAGTAGTATATAAGTAGTATATAAGTAGTATAGAAGTAGTATAGAAGTAGTATTGAGTAGTATAGAAGTAGTATAGAAGTAGTATAGAAGTAGTATTGAGTAGTATAGAAGTAGTATTGAGTAGTATTTAGTAGTATGTAAATAGTATTGAGTCGTATGTAGGTAGTATTGAGTAGTATGTAAGTAGTATGTAAGTAGTATATAAGTATTATGTAAGTAGTATTAAGTAGTATGTAAGTAGTTTTGAGTAGTATGTAAGTAGTATATAAGTAGTATTGAGTAGTATGTAAGTAGTATTGAGTAGTATGTAAGTAGTATTGAGTAGTAAGTAAGTGGTATTGAGTAGTATTGAGTAGTATATAAGTAGTATATAAGTAGTATTGAGTAGTATGTAAGTAGTATTGAGTAGTATTGAGTAGTATTGAGTAGTATATAAGTAGTATGTAAGTAGTTAGTAGTATGGCAGTAAATCTCATTGGAACTAAGGCTCATGAACAACAATTTATTCAGCCTTATACAACCTGTAAACAACCTGACCATGACATCATAAAATACCTCATAATGTCCTCTTTGGGCCTAGTTTCACCCGCTGGGCATTCACTTCCTGGTAAAAGCCACTAAAATCTATTTTCATTTATTTTTTCCTCCCAGGTCATAGCCCAGTAAGCCAGTCTCTCAATTGATATCATGCATTGTTTTCTTAGATATGAAACATCAAAGGCAATGACTCAAACAGAATGAAGAATCATCTCTGTTTTAAAGGTCCAATGCAGCCGTTTTTATCTCAATATCAAATCATTTATGGGTAATGATTTAATTACCTTACTGTGATTGTTTTCAATTAATATTGTAAAAAGAGGAAGGTTTGGAACTCTCTTTCTTATTGGTCTATTAACTAATTTACCACCGGGTGATGTCACCAGGCAGGCAGAAACTCCATCCCACCAAAACAGGCTGAAATTTCAGGCATTTTTTTCAAACAGCTCTTACACTAAAATGGCATTATCATACTTTTCACAATTTCACAGTATTATTCCAACCTCATAGTGTGGAAATATAGATAAACATAGGGAAATCACGTTTTTGCAACCACTGGGCCTTTAATACAGACTGCTAGCTAGAGGGAGATGAAACTGAGATACATGGCTCCCACTCTACCTGTATTCAGGATACCTACCATACACCCCGTATTCAGGGTACCTACCATACTCTACCTGTATTCAGGGTACCTACCATACTCTACCTGTATTCAGGGTACCTACCATACTCTACCTGTATTCAGGGTACCTACCATACTCTTCCTGTATTCAGGGTACCTACCATACTCTACCTGTATTCAGGGTACCTACCATACTCTACCTGTATTCAGGGTACCTACCATACTCTACCTGTATTCAGGGTACCTACCATACTCTACCTGTGTTCAGGGTACCTACCATACTCTACCTGTATTCAGGGTACCTACCATACTCTACCTGTATTCAGGGTACCTACCATACTCTACCTGTATTCAGGGTTACTACCATACTCTACCTGTATTCAGGGTACCTACCATACTCTACCTGTATTCAGGGTACCTACCATACTCTACCTGTATTCAGGGTACCTACCATACTCTTCCTGTATTCAGGGTACCTACCATACTCTACCTGTATTCAGGGTACCTACCATACTCTACCTGTATTCAGGGTACCTACCATACTCTACCTGTATTCAGGGTACCTACCATACTCTACCCGTATTCAGGGTACCTACCATACTCTACCTGTATTCAGGGTACCTACCATACTCTACCTGTATTCAGGGTACCTACCATACTCTACCTGTATTCAGGGTACCTACCATACTCTACCTGTATTCAGGGTACCTACCATACTCTACCTGTATTCAGGGTACCTACCATACTCTACCTGTATTCAGGGTACCTACCATACTCTACCTGTGTTCAGGGTACCTACCATACTCTACCTGTATTCAGGGTCCCTACCATACTCTACCTGTATTCAGGGTACCTACCATACTCTACCTGTATTCAGGGTACCTACCATACTCTACCTGTATTCAGGGTACCTACCATACTCTTCCTGTATTCAGGGTACCTACCATACTCTACCTGTATTCAGGGTACCTACCATACTCTACCTGTATTCAGGGTACCTACCATACTATTCCTGTATTCAGGGTACCTACCATACTCTACCTGTATTCAGGGTACCTACCATACTCTACCTGTATTCAGGGTACCTACCATACTCTACCTGTATTCAGGGTACCTACCATACTCTACCTGTATTCAGGGTACCTACCATACTCTACCTGTATTCAGGGTACCTACCATACTCTACCTGTATTCAGGGTACCTACCATACTCTACCTGTATTCAGGGTACCTACCATACTCTTCCTGTATTCAGGGTACCTACCATACTCTACCTGTATTCAGGGTACCTACCATACTCTACCTGTGTTCAGGGTACCTACCATACTCTACCTGTATTCAGGGTACCTACCATACTCTACCTGTATTCAGGGTACCTACCATACTCTACCTGTATTCAGGGTACCTACCATACTCTACCTTTATTCAGGGTACCTACCATACTCTACCTGTATTCAGGGTACCTACCATACTCTACCTGTATTCAGGGTACCTACCATACTCTTCCTGTATTCAGGGTACCTACCATACTCTTCCTGTATTCAGGGTACCTACCATACTCTTCCTGTATTCAGGGTACCTACCATACTCTTCCTGTATTCAGGGTACCTACCATACTCTACCTGTATTCAGGGTACCTACCATACTCTACCTGTATTCAGGGTACCTACCATACTCTACCTGTATTCAGGGTACCTACCATACTCTTCCTGTATTCAGGGTACCTACCATACTCTTCCATCATTACAAATAGCATTCTATACTGTAGTTATGTCACACTTGATATTGCACAATTTTTAGTTATACTACACTTGATCGATAACCTTTGCTGTGTAACAGGCTACTACTGACTTAGGTAGTTATAACCTATAGATAGTTATACAGTCAACATGATGAAGGTATCCTGTTATAACCTATAGATAGTTATACAGTCAACATGGTGAAGGGATCCTGTTATAACCTATAGATAGTTATACAGTCAACATGGTGAAGATATCCTGTTATAACCTATAGATAGTTATACAGTCAACATGGTGAAGGTATCCTGTTATAACCTATAGATAGTTAAACAGTCAACATGGTGAAGATATCCAGTTATAACCTATAGATAATTATACAGTCAACATGGTGAAGGTATCCTGTTATTACCTATAGATAGTTATACAGTCAACATGGTGAAGGTATCCTGTTATAACCTATAGATAGTTATACAGTCAACATGGTGAAGGTATCCTGTTATAACCTATAGATAGTTATACAGTCAACATTATGAAGATATCCTGTTATAACCTATAGATAGTTATACATTCAACATGGTGAAGGTATCCTGTTATAACCTATAGATAGTTATACAGTCAACATGATGAAGATATCCTGTTATAACCTATAGATAGTTAAACAGTCAACATGGTGAAGGGATCCTGTTATAACCTATTGATAGTTAAACAGTCAACATGGTGAAGGGATCCTGTTATAACCTATTGATAGTTAAACAGTCAACATGGTGAAGGGATCCTGTTATAACCTATAGATAGTTATACAGTCAACATGGTGAAGGTATCCTGTTATAACCTATAGATAGTTAAACAGTCAACATGGTGAAGGTATCCTGTTATAACATATAGATAGTTATACAGTCAACATGGTGAAGGTATCCAGTTATAACCTATATATAGTTATACAGTCAACATGGTGATGGTATCCTGTTATAACCTATAGATAGTTATACAGTCAACATGGTGAAGGTATCCTGTTATAACCTATAGATAGTTATACATTCAACATGGTGAAGGTATCCTGTTATAACCTATAGATAATTATACAGTCAACATGGTGAAGGTATCCTGTTATAACCTATAGATAGTAATACAGTAAACATGGTGAAGGTATCCTGTTATAACCTATAGATAGTTATACAGTCAACATGGTGAAGGTATCCTGTTATAACCTATAGATAGTTATACAGTCAACATGGTGAAGGTATCCTGTTATAACCTATAGATAGTTATACAGTCAACATGATGAAGATATCCTGTTATAACCTATATATAGTTATACAGTCAACATGATGAAGGCATCCAGTTATAACTTATAGATAGTTATACAGTCAACATGGTGAAGGTATCCTGTTATAACCTATAGATAGTTATACAGTCAACATGGTGAAGGTATCCTGTTATAACCTATAGATAGTTATACAGTCAACATGATGAAGGTATCCTGTTATAACCTATAGATAGTTATACAGTCAACATGGTGAAGGTATCCTGTTATAACCTATAGATAGTTATATAGTCAACATGGTGAAGGTATCCTGTTATAACCTATAGATAGTTAAACAGTCAACATGGTGAAGATATCCTGTTATAACCTATAGATAGTTATACATTCAACATGGTGAAGGTATCCTGTTATAACCTATTGATAGTTATACAGTCAACATGGTGAAGGTATCCTGTTATAACCTATAGACAGTTAAACAGTCAACATGGTGAAGGTATCCTGTTATAACCTATAGATAGTTATACAGTCAACATGGTGAAGGGATCCTGTTATAACCTATAGATAGTTATACAGTCAACCTGGTGAAGGGATCCTGTTATAACCTATAGATAATTATACAGTCAACATGGTGACGGTATCCTGTTATAACCTATAGATAGTTATACAGTCAACATGGTGAAGGTATCCTGTTATAACCTATAGATAGTTATACAGTCAACATGATGAAGATATCCTGTTATAACCTATAGATAGTTATACAGTCAACATGATGACGGTATCCTGTTATAACCTATAGATAGTTATACAGTCAACATGGTGAAGGTATCCTGTTATAACCTATAGATAGTTATACAGTCAACATGGTGAAGGGATCCTGTTATAACCTATAGATAGTTATACAGTCAACGTGGTGAAGGTATCCTGTTATAACCTATAGATAGTTATACAGTCAACATGGTGAAGGGATCCTGTTATAACCTATAGATAGTTATACAGTCAACATGATGAAGGTATCCTGTTATAACCTATAGATAGTTATATAGTCAACATGGTGAAGGTATCCTGTTATAACCTATAGATAGTTAAACAGTCAACATGGTGAAGATATCCTGTTATAACCTATAGATAGTTATACATTCAACATGGTGAAGGTATCCTGTTATAACCTATTGATAGTTATACAGTCAACATGGTGAAGGTATCCTGTTATAACCTATAGACAGTTAAACAGTCAACATGGTGAAGGTATCCTGTTATAACCTATAGATAGTTATACAGTCAACATGATGAAGGGATCCTGTTATAACCTATAGATAGTTATACAGTCAACCTGGTGAAGGGATCCTGTTATAACCTATAGATAATTATACAGTCAACATGGTGACGGTATCCTGTTATAACCTATAGATAGTTATACAGTCAACATGGTGAAGGTATCCTGTTATAACCTATAGATAGTTATACAGTCAACATGATGAAGATATCCTGTTATAACCTATAGATAGTTATACAGTCAACATGATGACGGTATCCTGTTATAACCTATAGATAGTTATACAGTCAACATGGTGAAGGTATCCTGTTATAACCTATAGATAGTTATACAGTCAACATGGTGAAGGGATCCTGTTATAACCTATAGATAGTTATACAGTCAACGTGGTGAAGGTATCCTGTTATAACCTATAGATAGTTATACAGTCAACATGGTGAAGGGATCCTGTTATAACCTATAGATAGTTATACAGTCAACATGGTGAAGGTATCCAATTACATTCCCTGTGGTCAGTGGATCCCTTTGCACTACTGATGATTATTCAGTCGTGTTTATATATTGTGAACATTTCTCTGGCACAGCAGTTACAAAGCAACAGGGCAGTGGGTTTAAAGGCTGTAGAAAAAATTGAGTAAACGCTAAACAGGACAGCTGCATCGCTGCATGAAATAGGCAACAGTAACCGATCCGATTGTGGTACGTGTTCATCTGTCGGTAGACAAGCTCAACTCTGTTATACAAAGAAGCCACAAAACCACGCTCCCTGCTAGTGTGTGTGTGTGTGTGTGTGTGTGTGTGTGTGTGTGTGTGCGTGTGTGCGTGTGTGTGTGTGTGTGTGTGTGTGTGCGTGTGTGTGTGTGTGTTCGGCGCCAGTCATACAGTCACCAGACCCCTCCTCCATCCCCAAAGGCTCGGACAGGAAGAAACATGTTCCCGAGATCCCCAAAGGAAAAAGGGAGGGATGGGAAGGGGTGAAGCGCAGATAGAGGGGTAAGGACTTCATGTTGATTGGTGCTAGCTCTATTGGTGCCGTTCCCCCTGACCCCTGACCCTGCTCCAAGCTCTAGACACACACAGGCTGTTTTCAGAGGAGGGCAGGACAAAGAGAACCTGACGGTAAATAAGAGGTTTCTCCCTTTATCCGCCTTTCTTTCCATTTGGGGATTCTGGTTCCTCAAGGGGGCAGCGAGGAAGGGAGTGGACAAGGGAGGGGTTTTAAGGACATAATTACCCTTCTATCAAACTGAGCTGAACTCTTTTATATGGTCAGGCTGCCCCAGTGGATATTAACCCCTTGATCAAAGAACAACATCCCTGCATCCTGCACTGATTAGGATCAGAGTCAATGGTTGTTTCCTGATTAATTGGTCTGTTTATTGATCAGAGTCAATGATTGTTTCCTAATTATTTGGGCTGTTTATTGAAACTGCACTCATCTACAGCACGGAGACAGGAACATATCTAAAGCAATTCCCCAAAGAGGAGGTCTTACAGGAAGTCGAGAGCTTGGGACTGTCTGCAAAAAGAGGAAGTCTGAGATAATTGCCTTTAAAGTTCCGAACCCTCATTGGTTTGAATGGTGTCAGCGATTTTAATATTGTATTATTTTGAACTTAACAACATGAATTGGGGGTATTTAGTGTACTATACAGGCGGAGAACATTGAACAGAACAAGGCTATGTCAGTAACTCAATGTTGACAGGTAGCTTATTGGTTAAGAGCGTTGTGCCTGTACCCGAAAGGTCGCTGGTTCTAATCCCCGAGCCGACTAGGTGAAAAATCTGTCGATGTGCCCTTGAGCAAGGCATTTAACCCTAATTGCTCCTGTAAGTCGTTCTGGATAAGAGCGTCTGCTAAATGACTAAAATGCAGATATAACCTTATAGTCAGTCCCAAGCTCTCGATATGTACACGATTACAAACACACACATACACACACACTGTCTCACACACATTTCCCCCTTTCCACCTTACCCCAACCACACCAGTCACACACTAACCCTCACCCTCCAACACATTCTCAAATCCCACAATTGGCAATAAATATGTAAAGGCACCCTGAGACAGAAGCCCATAAGATCCAGCAAGCTTTGTCCCCATTATAATACATAACGCCGTTCATTTCCTATGCCGTCTGTGACGTTGGGAGAAAGGATAATGTGGTTAAGTTCAAAGGCTTTGTTTTATCCGTGCCCTTTTCATCTGTTGCTTTTCGTCGGCTGTGCCAACTCACGGTGGTAGACTAGAGCTGACCTCATGCCCATTACCCTTTTCCAGCATCGCTATGCTAAATGAATTGGTCATAAATGTAGGTATGTGATATTTAAGACAATAAGTATGTACGTAAGATCGAGAGTGCCCATCTATTTAGATCAGTGCTCTCCAGTCGACTGCTGTACATTAAAGATTATACATGTAACATTTCCACCTGCAAATATATAATATATAATATCTCTAAATGTCAATAACATATCAGTAGTAATAATAAGGAAGTAGGAATAAAATACCACTAAAGAAAAAGGAATGAGGTGGTAAAGTATCTTTCTTCAAACCAGCCTGTTTTTCTATGTACATCTTCCTGTTTTACAATTGGTTCTCATTCTCAAGGTTGACAACATTAGCATAACATTAGCAAACACAAAACTGCGAAAGGTGTTTTTTTTTGGATTATGATAAACTAGGTAAGAAAGCAGCAAGCCATTCTGCTTCAGAAACCATGATGAAAATCAAAATCATCGTGACAGATTACACGTTTCTCTTTTAATACAGGTATTTTTCTCAGGGAAACTTGTATTTTAGTTGCATTTACACCATTTAATTTTGTTTGTGCTTTTTTTACGGTTGTTGACTGTGTAATTACAGACATATACATTATACTGGAGAGGGAGCAACAAGATCTCACGGTCTCACTTCAGTATTCAACGTTTGTCCAGACGTCTATTGGAAAGTAGGTTAAGGTTTGGGTAGGGTTAAAACAGAAAAAAAACTTGACGGTTAAATTTAGACATTAATTCTGAGTGGTTAAGGTAAGGATTAAGATTTGGGATATGGTTAAAACAGAAGAAAAAAAAGAGTGCCTTACACTGGGATTGAACCCGCGATCCTCGGATCTGTAGCTCGCAGTTTACCAGATGGTAATAGGTGCTCACGTTGCCCCTAGTGGACAGTATTGAAGACATCTCCCTACTAGATGGTAATAGGTGCTCACGTTGCCCCTAGTGGACAGTATTGAAGACATCTCCCTACCAGATGGTAATAGGTACTCACGTTGCCCCTAGTGGACGGTATTGAAATTGCATCTCCCGATTTGGTGTGACCTGGGTGGACGGAGAGGCCCAATCATACTCAAGCAATGTTGTGTAATTGTCAAAACAATGGATGTGCTCTCTCTTAAGAGTTGCACAGTCATTACAGGCTTGTGGTCCACTTGTGGTCGTCCGAACATTTGACACGGTGGCTTACACTTACGGTCGGGGTATGTGGTTGGCAACCAGAAAGTGTAAGTCTCCGTGGGTAAACAGCTGAAACGTGGGAGACTGCGTGTCTGGGTGGTAAACAGCTGAAACGTGACACTGGGCAGAGTGCTCCACGCAGGAAAGGCCTTCGGTCACGGCCGCGTAATTAGGTTTATTAATCACCTGGCATCCTGCCTGTCACTGTGGCGGCCATTTTCGAAAAGACGTCAAGCGTTAACTGCACCGCATTGTAAGTTAAAACAGGTCACGCACCTTGTTGCGGGTGACCAGCTTTTGCTCTTTGAAGTTTTCTAAGGGCTTTTGGTTCCGAATATTTTGAATGTGTTGAAACGTTTGTTGTAATTATCCTGCTCCGTCTAAAGTTATTTTTCAGCTGCCTTCATGTCAACCTCTGTTTCCTTCTCCTGTCCACAGACACATGGTTATACGCACAGACAACATAATACTGGACATAAATGCTTAGTGAACTGCAGGGCAAGGTAATCCGGATTTTCCATCTGACAAGACATCATGGGGGAGTGTTTGTGTGTGTATATGTATGTGTGTGTGTGTGTGTGTGTGTGTGTGTGTGTGTGTGGGAGCCTTGCTGCCTGCCCTGAAGGGCTTATTGGCCATTAGCCCGACAAACCCAGTTCCTGTTGAACTTATGACTAACTCCCACCAGAGAGGGACTGACCCCCAGCTGAGGCCCCTTTAATAAGGAAGAAGGACTTCATTCAACCCCCCTTATCACACACTCTCACACATTCAGTCTCACTTCCATTCACACACAAAGACATGTACCCACATACATACAGTACACATGCACGCACGCTGTCTCTCATCTCCCTCACGCACACACACACACACACACACACACACACACACACACACACGCATGCACACACACACACACAGTAAACAAAGGAGTGCGTTCTGTTCAGGACACATGTCAACAGCTGTGGTCACCACCTCCCCGTCCTACTAGCTGGTCTGGTATGTGAGAAACATGGCTACAGCCTAAAGGCTTTTCAGCGGATTAAGGGACTTTGGCTTAACACAGGTATTAGACTTACAGGCACAGTAGATGATTCAGAGGTGGAGTAGGGGTGTAATGCATGGATATACAGTATTCCCATTCCAATGTAGGCCCATCCCTAATGACTAGGGATCATTTCCTGACAAGATGACGAGAGTCGCGCCTACTTCTCTACTGGTGATCTTGTGTTTTTTTGGCTGCACCTTGTCTCATGGTGGTTGAAATGCGGTCTACTCCATTACCCAGAAATGACCCAACATATTGCCTGAAGCAGGTCCTATACATTTGAAGTAATACTGTGAACCATTTTTATAGAGCTTTTCTGAAACTCAAACACTCAAAGAACGTGTTCATTTAGATTCTCTTCCAGTCCATTTAGGGCCAGTAGATTCTCTTCCAGTTCATTTAGGGACAGTAGATTCTCTTCCAGTTCATTTAGGGACAGTAGATTCTCTTCCAGTCAATTTAGGGCCAGTAGATTCTCTTCCAGTCCATTTAGGGCCAGTAGATTCTCTTCCAGTCCATTTAGGGCCAGTAGATTTGCTTCTTTTTTTTTTACCATCAACAGTAGCCTATGTAAGTAAATCATTGATAACATTGTCAGATAGGAGATTACCAGTTGGAAAATCCCTGAGAAATCAAGGCCTCTCATTTGTAAAATTTGTTTGGCTATCCCACATTACAGACACCTGTGTCAGGTTAAGTCAGGGAACACATTAACCCAAATCAATAAACCTTCCGGTAATACACAAAGATGTGTTCAATGATAAACCTGCCATCTTTAACCTTTGTGCTTCAGCCAGAACAAATACGAATTTTTAAAGAATGCATTGGGTCAGCTTAGCCGAGCGTGCATCAATTGTCCCATCCCCGGTTGAACACACAACAGGCATTACCTAGCCAGCCATGCCTGAGCTTGTTACCTTGTGTGCTCACGCTTCTCAGTGGATCAAGTCAGGCCCCCTCTCTCTTCCACAGACATGTTGGTTTTTGTAATTGTTTATTTTCTTTAGAAGGACTCCCTAAACTTCTGTCATAATCATTGCCAAGTGACGTCTATTTTTGTGGAACATCTGCATGCCTGTGGTGGAGGGGTCGACCTTCCATAATTGAGGGGGGTGGGGGTTCTGTTAGGAGCAGGAAGTCAACTGTAGCGAGGGGTTAATTCAACGACAGCACAAAACTCTATTGACATATTCACTGAATGACATGCAGTACCATTCCAAATATGGTATGTCAGATAAGATTAGACTGGCTTCTACCATTATAATTATTATTATATAATTATTATTATAGTTATTTTTTTATTTTAAAAAAAATCCAATGCTGTGGATTATAATATCAGTTAGCATACTGTGTTATTATCACTGTGGTAGTGGAATATGCGTTATTACTGATGTCATTTCATTATTGTTCAAATCTGTTAAAAACAGATGATCAAATCTATCAAAAGTCACTATATCATTATTAGCATTATAGCATTATAAAGCGTTATAACATTATAGCATTATAAAGCGTTACATACCTTTTAACTACATCGTTTCTGATGTCTCCAGGTTCCTGATGTGTGATGGTGGCCACGGTCGGCCTTGATGGCGTTGCTGGCGGTTCTCATGTCCAAACCAGGAGGATTCCTGACCTTGTTTACTGAACAGTGGACCGTTGGTGAGTTCACGGTCAAACGCTCAATGGACTCAAGCTCAGCGATCATGACAGGCAGGTCGAACGTGTAACTCACACCTTCAGCTGCTGGTTGCCAAGCTCCAATCTGACAGAACATTTTATTTAAAAGTTTAGATTTGTGGAAGAAGCTGCGAAAACCAAGTGGAGGTTTTCAGAAAGAATATCTCACTCCCAAACAATTCTGCAGAAATGAAGTTGAATGCCTGCAGCCATATTGCCACTGTGTCAGTCTTTGTGCGTGTATTTCAGTTAAGGCTTAAGATGGGGTTGTTTTTGTTTTAAACCCTGTGTGTGTGTGTGTGTGTGTGTGTGTGTGTGTGTGTGTGTGTGTGTGTGTGTGTGTGTGTGTGTGTGTGTGTGTGTGTGTGTGTGTGTGTGTGTGTGTGTGTGTGTGTGTGAGTGTGTGAGTGTGTGAGTGTGTGAGTGTGTGTGTGGGCTTAGGTGCTGTGGCCATGGTAACTTATCCCTTTATATCTCTATATCTCTCTATATCTCTCTCTATCTCTCCATCTCTCCCTATCTCTCTCTATCTCTCCATCTCTCCCTATCTCTCTCTATCTCTCCTTATCTCTCTCTATCTATATCTCTCTCTATCTCTCTCTATATCTCTCTATATCTCTCTCTATCTCTCCCTATCTCTCTCTATCTATATCTCTCTCTATCTCTCTCTATATCTCTCTCTCTCTCCATCTCTCCCTATCCCTCTCTATCTCTCCCTATCTCTCTCTATCTATATCTCGCTCTATCTCTCTCTATATCTCTCTCTATCTCTCTCTATCTCTCCATCTCTCCCTATCTCTCTCCATCTCTCCCTATCTCTCTCAATCTCTCCCTATCTCTATCTCTCTCTATATATATATATCTCTATATCTCTCTCTATCTCTCCATCGCTCCCTATCTCTCCCTATCTCTCCCTATCTCTCTCTATTTGTCTCTCTCTTCTCTCCCTCCAACCTTTCTCTCTCTGGTTCTATCAGGCAGCAACAACCTCATGGGCCTCAGGACATTCCAGACCCAAGCCGCCATCACACATCACCCCCCCCACCCCCCCCACCCCCCACCCACCCTTTTATACTGTTACATACGCAAGAATTACTGATGACACTTTGGTTCCAGTCCAATACATAAGACGTTATGATGCCTTATGATGCCTTCATGAGAATGACATAGTCTAACATGCAGGCTATGTTCCAATATCTCTGCTAGCACACATATATATACAGTGGGGGAAAAAAGTATTTAGTCAGCCACCAATTGTGCAAGTTCTCCCACTTAAAAAGATGAGAGAGGCCTGTAATTTTCATCATAGGTACACGTCAACTATGACAGACAAATTGAGAAAAAAAATTCCAGAAAATCCCATTGTAGGATTTTTAATGAATTTATTTGCAAATTATGGTGGAAAATAAGTATTTGGTCACCTACAAACAAGCAAGATTTCTGGCTCTCACAGAACTGTAACTTCTTCTTTAAGAGGCTCCTCTGTCCTCCACTCGTTACCTGTATTAATGGCACCTGTTTGAACTTGTTATCAGTATAAAAGACACCTGTCCACAACCTCAAACAGTCACACTCCAAACTTCACAATGGCCAAGACCAAAGAGCTGTCAAAGGACACCAAAAACAAAATTGTAGACCTGCACCAGGCTGGGAAGACTGAATCTGCAATAGGTAAGCAGCTTGGTTTGAAGAAATCAACTGTTGGAGCAATTATTAGGAAATGGAAGACATACAAGACCACTGATAATCTCCCTCGATCTGGGGCTCCACGCAAGATCTCACCCCGTGGGGTCAAAATGATCACAAGAACGGTGAGCAAAAATCCCAGAACCACACGGGGGGACCTAGTGAATGACCTGCAGAGAGCTGGGACCAAAGTAACAAAGCCAACCATCAGTAACACACTACGCCGCCAGGGACTCAAATCCTGCAGTGCGAGACGTGTCCCCCTGCTTAAGCCAGTACATGTCCAGGCCCGTCTGAAGTGCATTTGGATGATCCAGAAGAGGATTGGGAGAATGTCATATGGTCAGATGAAACCAAAATATAACTTTTTGGTAAAAACTCAACTCATCATGTTTGGAGGACAAAGAATGCTGAGTGCATCCAAAGAACACCATACCTACTGTGAAGCATGGGGTTGGAAACATCATGCTTTGGGGCTGTTTTTTCTGCAAAGGGACCAGGACGACTGATCCGTGTAAAGGAAAGAATGAATGGGGCCATGTATCGTGAGATTTTGAGTGAAACCCTCCTTCCATCAGCAAGGGCATTGAAGATGAAACGTGGCTGGGTCTTTCAGCATGACAATGATCCCAAACACACCGCCCGGGCAACGAAGGAGTGGCTTCGTAAGAAGCATTTCAAGGTCCTGGAGTGGCCTAGCCAGTCTCCAGATCTCAACCCCATAGAAAATCTTTGGAGGGAGTTGAAAGTCTGTGTTGCCCAGCGACAGCCCCAAAACATCACTGCTCTAGAGGAGATCTGCATGGAGGAATGGGCCAAAATACCAGCAACAGTGTGTGAAAACCTTGTGAAGACTTACAGAAAACGTTTGACCTGTGTCATTGCCAACAAAGGGTATATAACAAAGTATTGAGAAACTTTTGTTATTGACCAAATACTTATTTTCCACCATCATATGCCAATAAATTCATAAAAAATCCTACAATGTGATTTTCTGGATTTTTTTTTCTCATTTTGTCTGTCATAGTTGACGTGTACCTATGATGAAAATTACAGGCCTCTCTCATCTTTTTAAGTGGGAGAACTTGCACAATTGGTGGCTGACTAAATACTTTTTTTCCCCACTGTATATATATGCTAGTGTGCTCATTGGAACAGAACCACTGAAAAGCTTCATTGACATTCATCAAACCTTTTTTAAAATTGAGATCCCATTAAAAAAAAATCTTATTTTTTACATTTGTGTATTGCATTAATATACATTCAAGAGTGCAAAGTTTGGCCATATCAGTTGGGATGAAATGTTTCTGAATGTATACCTGCGTGAGTGCAGGGCGTATGCAGACATTCTGAAAGTCTTATGTAAATGAGTATGACCAAAATGTTACCAGATTATATTATTATTGATTATAATTATTACCTTTCTGTATACCTTTCCTTATTATGATTATTATTACATGTTGAAGCATGACTTGCCCCCCAAAAAAAAAGACACTGCTGTAAATCTTTAGATATTTTAAAGATAAACCAAAACATATTTTTGTAATCAAGCCAATGTTGGAAAATGTTTGATTGTTTTCTGTGTATCTTAGTGTGTGAGTAATAATCTTTCTTACTTCTTGTATGAGCGCCACTCACTGTATAATGGCCGACTGCTCTGCAATACTAAAGCAGTCGCATCAGTTCGCAGGTTTATGCTTTTCTTCATATAGTAACGACTTTTGATTTGGTCATGTAGCTTTGTGTTAATCTTTAAACTGTGGAGTCACTAATATAATGCCAAACATGTTAGTTACTACTTGTCATAATACAAAATGTACATCATGTTGTACTTCAACAATTGGCTGCACAACTCCTGTCCCTGAGAGAATTGGGCTATGGAGTTGAACACCCTTGTTCTACACCAAATAGCAGACATTTTAATCACGGTAAATTGATACCAGGCTATAATCCAAGACAAGCAATTTCTGATCCATGCCAACATTAACATGTTACAAGAGTACAGTAACTAGTCACTCTTAAGACACATTTATATTTTATTTTTACGCAATGCAAGAACGGAAATTGGCAGTCCTGCATACTTGCGTTGCGTTTTTTTGTGCTGGAGTAGGATTTGTCTTGGTCTGGGAAACCAGTCCTGTAAATTCATTGTAAACCAGGACTATACAGACCATACTGACCAAAGGCGTGTTTTTGTAACACAGCGAACTCGGCTAGTGGAATTATTCCATCTCAACGGCTTTGTTAATGCTAATATCCTCTGATTTATTTTCAAGAAGTGTGCTATTATTTCCTGCCTCTCGTTGTCACTCAAAATAGCATCCTAGCATCCTGAAAGGAACAGCTTTTGTGTCTTATCTAATTAAGTGTAGATTCAACCTCTGGTTTTGTAAAGTTGGAGTATTTTTACCTAAATCAGGGATGGGCAACTGGTTCCCCCACCATCTAAACTTATTATAATAATAATATGCCATTTAGCAGACGCTTTTATCCAAAGCGACTTACAGTCATGCGTGCATTATTTTTATTTTTTGTGTATGGGTGGTCCCGGGGATCGAACCCACTACCTTGGCGTTACAAGCGCCGTGCTCTACCAGCTGAGCTACAGAGGACCACATTATCACGGTCGAATTACTGGCAGGGGAGGCCCTATTGATTTTGTTAGTCACTCTCACTCAGATATCATATTAAACACTGCTAACATTTCTGTCCACCCCATGGCAAATATGTGTAAAATTGCAGGAGATTTGGTGTAAAACACAGCTCATTTTCCTCTCTGCCCCCCCACGGTAAAATTAGGGGCCATTTCTTTGTGTCCCCCCCCAAACCCTCCAGAGTTGTCCATCCATGACCTAAGAGGAGGATTTGAATTTTTAAAAAAAATGTTTCCTGCTTCCTGTTTCACCGTTGTTCGCCGAGTTCTTGGTTAAAGACTGCAATGTAGTTTGCTGTACGAGCTCTATTCATCCTGTGAAGCTTTGAGGTGAAAGCCCTCATAAGCCCTCACTCTTGGTTGTTCTTGTACTGTAATCTCCATTAATATAAATATGCAGTCTTGTATTTTCATGTTATGTCCAATAAAGGAGTCAAGGATCTCACACTGAACCAAGAGCGGAATAAAACAAAATGTGTCTAATTGGTGGGGAAAAATCTATAAGGCATTTTCAAATGAAACGCCGATATGAGCGTCGTAAATGCATTCATGAAGTAATATTCCTTTTTAACACAGACGCAAATTAACCTTCCAGTTCACAAGAGTCACTGTGAGTGCCTGACATAAAAATGGATTGGCTGATTGATTTAACTTTATTAGCAATGTTTTTGAGTATTTAGTGGATGTGTTGTGATATAGTGAGTCCATATGGAAGAGTAACCCTTAAGGAATTAAATATTACCCACGTTTTTACAATACTTTCCCGCTCTCACCACTTTACTTTGCCAATGTTTTAGAACCATATTTTTCCTCCTTGATTTTAATGATTGGACGTTATGTTACCACACATGGTATTATACCCAGATACATCCCAGCAAACTGGTTTCCACGGCGTTATTGTGATGTCAATTCACGTTGTAAACTGGTAAAATAACTTTTTTTTTTTTTTTTTTTTTTTGTTAGCGACCAAACATAATACCTATCTTAAACTGGCTGTAATCTGGTTATCTGACCAGATAACAACTAAAATACGATGTCCTGACGATATCGTGATATAGTGTCTTTACTGTGATCTGGTTGTGCGACGTCTACAACCAGGAAAACTGTTTTTAAAACCAGAAAATTGTCTTCATCATAACGTTGCGTGCCACATTTTGCCCACTGGGATGATCAATCAGAGTGAGAGTAAAACAATGAAAGGAAGATTTTTTAGTTTCACATAGTGTCACCTTTCAAGACGCAGCTGTTATGCGAGTTGAAATAATCATTCAGTAGATAGAAAAAGGTATTCCTTTGTTTGTTGTCCTGAAGCTACTGTATAACTAAATGGGTGTCGTTTGCATGTTCATGGCATGTGTTTTTTTTTCTTTTCTTTGTCAATGCATGCTGTTGATATTCATGTTTTGCCAATGTGAGGAGAATCCATAATTTCAGTGAATTGCAAGGGGTTGTTTGAGATGTTTTGTTAAAACCAAAAAAAGATAAGAAAAGTTATGTAAATGTAAATGACGACGTTCAGGGCATCAGCCATTAAAGATTAATGTTGCCATTCTTGTTGCTTTGCTTTTTTGCGTTGAGTGACATGCACACATGGTCATAGACACAGTGAATGTGTTATTGGTTCTAGTCTTATCCATGATAATTCTTGATACTATAGAAGTTGCCCATATCCACAGATCTAGGGTCAGATTCCCCAACCCCCAAATCCTAACCCTAACCATTAGGACAATAAAACAAAATCTGACCCTGGAGCAATGGTCAGGGGCAACTTCTACACCTAGCTCAGAGAAGGGGGACACCGTCATTCACCTTTACACACCAGCTCCTGGAGGCTGCGTCTCCATCCTCCCAGAACTAAGGAAGAGTTCAGAATAACTGGGAGGGAATTTACTCACCCCCCTCGTTATCACCAATCTAAAAGCACTTACCAACATTAATATGGTCACATTTTCAATTTCACCTATAAGTAATGATGAGCCAAGTAAAATAATCGTTTTAAACGTTTCCCCAGTTGATTGGTTTTCTTGGCAGAACTAACCAGGTATTAGATAACCCAGTGGTTGCTCCTTTAAAAAAAAACTATTATGAGGGATCCAGACACCCTGTAAAAGGTGATACTCTTATTCGATGAAACTCAATTCCCTACTCCTCTCTCACCACTTTGCCTGACACCTCCCCCATATCTTCAGGTGTACTCTAGGGGCATGGTGCAGTCTATAGTGATGGGGACACCAAGGGAGATGGAGGCCTCTCTCTGCCCTCTATAAGAATAGCCTCCCTGTCCCAAGGGTTGGGTAGTCAAGGGAGTGGGGGGCATAGCCAATTTAGACTCCCTCTCTCTCTCTCTCTCTCTCTCTCTCTCTCTCTCTCTCTCTCTCTCTCTCTCTCTCTCTCTTTTCTTCCCTGTCTTCACAGGTCACTGTCATCATTCTGTAAGAGGCTTACATTCTGTACAGGACATCCTATTTCCTCTTGTCTATGCAATCATGTGTCTCACACACACACACACACACACACACACACACACACACACACACACACACACACACAGTTTTGTATTGCTATCCTTGTGGGGACCAAATAATTGATTCCCATACAAAATCCTATTTTCCCTAACCCCTAACCCTAAACCTAACCGTAACCCCTAACCCTAACACTAACCTTAATTCTAACCTTAATTGTAACCCTAAACCTAACCCCTAAGCCTAAAATAGCATTTTTCCTAATGGGGACTTCTGGTCCCCATAAGGATAGTTAAACAAAAACACACACACACACACACACACACACACACACACACACACACACACACACACACACACACACACACACACTGTCTATGCTCCAGGGCCTTCCGCTGCAGAGCATTGAGGGGGCTGGGTGTGACATTGGGAGGGGGGGTGTACTCCAGTTCACCTAGCACAGTGCTGGCATCACATTGTAATGGCGTTCATCCTTTTTGACAAGTGCATTTAAGAGGTGTTGCTGTCACTTTTCACGCATAGCTACGGTTTTCCACCCTCTGCAGCTGCAGCCCAGTCTTAAATAACATGTCTGTGTTTGGGATTTTAACTATATATGACTGGGGCCACTAAAGAATTTTAGTGATTATAAATCTTACAGATCCTCGTGGATTACAGCATTACCAAAACATCAGCTCTGGTGCTTTGATTTCACTCCTCCTATAGTGTGTTGTGTTGCTTAGTTTGGGCCCCTACACTCCATAGCCCATACCCACTGGGCACACACTGGTTGAATCAACGTTGTTTCCACGTCATTTCAATGAAATTACGTTGAACCAACATGGAAATAGACATTGAATTTTGACGTCTGTGCCCAGTGGGTATTGGGTTGTTTTGCTTTGTTTGGGCCATTACACTACATAGCCTATAGTGCTTATGGTTTGTAGGACTGGATATTAGATGTCAGAATATGACCTGTCAACAACAGAACTGGATATTAGATGTCAGAATATGACCTGTCAACAACAGAACTGGATATTAGATGTCAGAATATACATGACGACCATTTCACGATTTTGAACAAAACACAAACACAGCAACGCAATCTGAAGGATTCATCGTTCCCTCATCTCTCTGGGTACACCCCTCCTCGTCACTGACTCCTTCATTCTGCCGTCTTCAACTGCCTGTCATGGTACTGCCTAGTTACTGACCGAATCATTACTAAGGCGCCGGCCACATTTCCTGGCAGCATTACCAGATGCTCAACACTGATTGGTCTCTCTGTCCACTGTCCAGCATGATCACACCAAATTCAAACGGGGGGGTCTGATTTAAAAGTGACTCAGTCAATTTGGCCCGATTCTTTCCTCTGTCTCTCCTCTCTTCTCTCTCTCTCACAAGATACACTTTTCCCAAGGGGAGAACCCTACGCCCTCCGTCTCTTAGCAACCAAAACACTGAGTAATCTTGTCACTTCTCTCCTCTTTCTCAAGTTTCATGTTTTAATGTCACGTGCACAAGTACAGTAAAATGCCTTTCTTGCCAGCTCTAACCCCAACAATGCAGTGATCAATATCAATGTAGCACTAAAAATACCATAATATAGAACAGAAACACACAAGAAATAAAAATAAGAAATAAGAAGAACAGGAGAAAGTAATAAGCTAAATACAGGGTCAGTTCCAGGGTCAGTAGCTATATACAGGGTCAGTTTCAGGGTCAGTTCCAGGGTCAGTAGCAATATACAGGGTCAGTTTCAGGGTCAGTTTCAGGGTCAGTTTCAGGGTCAGCAGCTATATACAGGGACAGTTCCAGGGTCAGTAGCTATATACAGGATCAGTTCCAGGGTCAGTTCCAGGGTCAGTAGCAATATACAGGGTCAGTTTCAGGGTCAGTTTCAGGGTCAGTTCCAGGGTCAGTAGCTATATACAGGGTCCGTTCCAATACCATATTTACAATGCAGCAGGGATACTGGAGTGATAGAGGTAGATATGTATAGGGGTAAGGTGACTAGGCATCAGGATATATGATAAACAGAGTAGCAGCAGCGTACATGAAGATCGTACGTGAGTGTGTGTGTGTGTGTGTGTGTGTGTGTGTGTGTGTGTGTGTGTGTGTGTGTGTGTGTGTGTGTGTGTGTGTGTGTGTGTGTGTGTGTGTGTGTGTGTGTGTGTGTGTGTGTGTGTGTGTGTGTGTGTGTGTGTGTGTGTGTTGAGTCAGTATAAATGTGTGTGAATGTTAGGTGTGTGTTGGACTGTCAGTGTGTGTGACTGTGTAGATTCCTGTGCATAGAGACAATGCAAAAAATATATTTAGCTGTCTTATGGCTTGGGGACAGAAGCTTAATGATTTCCAAGGCCTGATATAGAGGTGGTGGCTGCTGCTCCACTGCAGCCCCGTCAATGGGGATGGGGTGCATGTTTGTGTGGGATCTTTTAATTCAGCTCATGAAACATTGGACCAACACTTTACATGTTGCATATATATATATATATATTTTGTTTGATACAACAGCCTAGTCTATCCAAGTCACAGATAATAAGGTGAGTTAACTCTTAAGAATATACCTGCCTTCATCCAGATTGAGATATCCATCCAGACCCACCTTTAATCCTAGTCCAGACTTGAGTTCAAATACTGTTCGTTTTTTCAAATACTTTGAGTGCTTGATCGAGCATGCTAGGAGTGCTGGATGGGGGGGCGGTTTGCACTTGTGGGACAATTCCATTGGTTCTATTGTGACAGGCAAGCAGCTCAAGTATTGGAAGAAAAACTATTGCTATCTGAACCCAGGTCTGCACTGGTGCGTCAATCTAAGTAACATAATTTTTTTAAAATCCCCATCAAAATCCATCGGTTTAAAGCTGGAGTTATCTGTTGTTTTGCATGGGCTGCGTCTCAATCCACGGCATCCGCCTATGGTGGCCTTCTGCATCTGCATCCAGAGCGACTTACAGTTAGTGAGTGCATACATTTTTCATACTGACCCCCCCATGGGAATCGAACCCATAACGCTGCCGTTGCAAGCGCCATGCTCTACCAACTGAGCTACAGGGGACCAGTAAACAACAACAACTATATAGATATATTTCCTGAGTATTGTTATGCTGTATATTCTAGATATATACGACAGACACTTCAAAACCTTATTCCTTATGATTTATTTTTGGACTGTCTTTATTGCCATTTATGAATGTTATTCAATGCGTTTCTATGGGCTATAGTAGTAAAGGCCAAATTCAGTATTTTATCAAATAATTTTTGGGATACCTAAAGGGGTTCTAAAATTCCAAATCAAATTGCTAAATCCATGTTATGACCATCTTAAAACAACCCCCCCCCCACACACACACACACACACACACACACAAATCAGGACAACACTGGCCTTCCATTAAATGCTATAGGGATCCGATCCTCAAGGAGTGGTCACTGGCCGGTAACACTTTATGTGGATAGTCCATCTGTAGATGCTCTACAGACTATCTACAGACAAAGATTTCAACTAACTATCTACTAACCCTAACCTTAACCCTAACCCTAACCCTAAACTTAACCCTTATCCTAACCCTAACCTTAACCCTAACCCTAACCCTAAACTTAACCCTTATCCTAACCCTAAACTTAACCCTTATCCTAACCCTAACCTTAACCCTTATCCTAACCCTAACCTTAACCCTTATCCTAACCTTAACCCTTATCCTAACCCTAACCTTAACCCTTATCCTAACCCTAACCTTAACTCTTATCCTAACCCTGACCTTAACCCTTATCCTAACCCTAAACTTAACCCTTATCCTAACCCTAACCTTAACCCTTATCCTAACCCTAACCTTAACCCTTATCCTAACCTTAACCCTTATCCTAACCCTAACCTTAACCCTTATCCTAACCCTAACCTTAACTCTTATCCTAACCCTGACCTTAACCCTTATCCTAACCCTAAACTTAACCCTTATCCTAACCCTAACCTTAACCCTTATCCTAACCCTGACCTTAACCCTTATCCTAACCCTAAACTTAACCCTTATCCTAACCCTAAACTTAACCCTAGCCCCTAACCCTAAGCTTAACCCTTACCCTAACCCTTATTCTAAACCTAACCCTAACCGTAACCTTAGCCAGCAGTTGCTTATCAACAGATAGTTTGTTGATAGTACGACCATCTCTAGAGCATCTACAGATGGACTATCCAGACCATCCAAATAAAGTGTGTCCCACTGGCCTTCCATGAAATGCTAAAGGGATCAGATCCTCAAGGAGTGGCGGGGTAGTCAGAAGGTGTGTCCATGTATTTTATTTTGAAGTCAGAAATCGGCGAAATCTACCATTTTAGGTCGACATTTGACAGGCTTTTCTATACACAAAAAGTACGGACTTATTTTCCAACCTCTGTGTTAGGCTCTAAAGAGTAAACAGTTCTGCTGATGTTCAAAGACGAAGAACGGTTCAGTGGGGACGCTGCCATCGTTTCAGAGTATAAAGCTACACAGCGCTCTCTTCTGGCCAACAGAAACATTGCAGCGTTCACTTACGGCGATCAAATGGTTATAATGAGTTTGAATGTGAATATTGTGTGTACAACGTATTAGGCCACATTTAGCCATGGGTCAAAAACAGAACGTGTTATGGAATGTGCAAAAAATAATTGATCAAAATTAGTATGTGCCATTTACTAGACGCTTTTATACCAAGCAAATTAAGCAAATTACAGTAGTAATTTCAGATAGATATCATAGACATCATTCTGAAGATGTTTTTTTTGCGGTACAGTAGATTGAAAACCCACCAGAGAAGCGCAAAATCTAAACAAAACATCTTCCAGAACAGCAGAACAGAAAATGTACACCCTGTTCTCCTCTCTCTCAGCTTCAGAACAGACTGTCAAACTAACCCAGCCTCCCAGAGCCAGCCCCAGCGGACTCTACTCTCTAGAGTGGGTTTAAGGCAGCGCCTGCTTTCAAAGTGGCTCCAGCCTGCAGTAGATTAGCATTGGATGATATGGGGGGAGCTAACACCCCCCTCCCCCCAATAGAGGCTGCTGGGGGGGCTAGGTAAGGGGGGCTTCACTGGGCTATCAATCGATGGCGAAGCTAACCCTCCCTCAAGTTGGGGGGTTTGCGGGGAAATAATGCTCTTGCTAATGTACCAAGACACTAGCATGCTATTGTGATAATGTCATGAGTCTGTAACTAATGTGTCAATGCAGGGGTTACATCCCAATAATCTCTCCTTCCTCCTGAAGTCCGCACTCGTTTCCCCACAAATGTAAACGCAGATTATTATTTCAAATAAAATAAAATAAAATAGTATTGGTCGCATACACATATTTAGCAGATGTTATTGCAGGTGTAGCAAAAACGCTCGTGTTCCTAGCTCCAACAGTGCAGTAATATCTAACAATTCACAGCAATACACACAAATCTAAAAGTTAAAAAAATGGAATTAAGAAATATATAAATATTAGGACGAGCAATGTCGGTATAAATATGAATATGAATATAAATATGAATATGAATATATATATATATATATATATATAATGTGTGTATGTGATGGGATGTATAGACACTATGGACAGTATGTGGATATAATATATAGTATATCTGTAGAATATGTAGGATATAATAGTATATAGAGAGCAATAGTTGAATAGGATGGCCTTGACTAGAATACAGTATATACATATGATTTGAGTAAAGCAGTATGTAAACATTATTAAAGTGATTAGTGTTCCATTATTAAAGTGACCAGTGATTCCATGTCTATGTACATAGGGCAGCAGCCTCTAAGGTGCAAGGTTGAGTAACCGGGTGGTACCCGGCTAGTGACAGTGACTAAGTTCAGGGCAGGGTACTGGGTGGAGGTTCAGGGCAGGGTCTGATGGTCTTGAGATAGAAGCTGTTTTTCAGTCTCTCGGTCCCAGCTTTGATGCACCTGTACTGACCTCGCCTTCTGGATGATAGCAGGGTGAACAGGCCGTGGCTCAGGTGGCTGAGGTCCTTGATGATTTTCTTGGCCTTTCTGTGACATCTGGTGCAATAGGTGTCCTCTGTAGCTCAGTTGGTAGAGCACAGTGCTAGCAACGCCAGGGTTGTGGGTTCATTTCCCACGGGGGGGGCCAGTATGAAAATGTATGCACTCACTAACTGTAAGTCGCTCTGGATAAGAGCGTCTGCTAAATGACTAAAATGTAAAATGTGTCCCGGAGGGCAGGCCGTGTGCCCCCGGTGATGCGTTGGACAGACTGCACCACCCTCTGGAGAGCCCCGTGGTTGCCGTACCGTGCTTTGAGGATGCGGCTAGGGATGACGTCTGAGCCGGCAACCTTGCGAGGGTTAACACGCTTAAATGTCTTACTCACGTCGGCCACGGAGACCGAGAGCCAACAGTCCTCGGGAGCGGCCCGCGTCGGTGGCACTGTGTTATCCTCAAAACGGGCGAAGAAGGTGTTTAGCTGGAACCAAGGAATCCGGGGGTAAACTGAGCCTTTCTGGTATTGAACCCAAGTTCTGCCATAGGTGGGTCCCGACTCCCATCCACCACCAGGGTATCACAGAGATAACACATGAGGAACATCACAGAGATAACACATGAAGAACATCACAGAGATAACACATTAAGAACATCACAGAGATAACACATGAGGAATATCACAATAACAACAAAAGTAGCGCATCACAGAGATAACACATGAAGAACATCACAGAGATAACACATGAAGAACATCACAGAGATAACACAAGAGGAACATCACAGAGATAACACATGAAGAACATCACAGAGATAACACATGAAGAACATCACAGAGATAACACATGAATAACATCACAGAGATAACACATGAAGAACATCACAGAGATAACACATGAAAAGCATCACAGAGATAACACATGAGGAACATCACAGAGATAACACAAGAGGAACATCACAGAGATAACACATTAAGAGCATCACAGAGATAACACATGAACAACATCACAGAGATAACACATGAAGAACATCACAGAGATAACACATGAAGAACATCACAGAGATAACACATGAAGAACATCACAGAGATAACACAAGAGGAACATCACAGAGATAACACATGAAGAACATCACAGAGATAACACATGAAGAACATCACAGAGATAACACATGAATAACATCACAGAGATAACACATGAAGAACATCACAGAGATAACACATGAAAAGCATCACAGAGATAACACATGAGGAACATCACAGAGATAACACAAGAGGAACATCACAGAGATAACACATTAAGAGCATCACAGAGATAACACATGAAGAACATCACAGAGATAACACATGAAGAACATCACAGAGATAACACATGAATAACATCACAGAGATAACACATTAAGAACATCACAGAAATAACACATGAAGAACATCACAGAAATAATACATGAGGAACATCACAGAGATAACACATGAAAGGCATCACAGAGATAACACAAGAGGAACATCACAGAGATAACACAAGAGGAACATCACAGAGATAACACATTAAGAGCATCACAGAGATAACACATGAATAACATCACAGAGATAACACATGAGGAACATCACAGAGATAACACATGAAGAACATCACAGAGATAACACATGAAGAACATCACAGGGATAACACATGAAGAGCATCACAGCGATAACACATGGAGAGCATCACAGGGATAACACATGAAGAGCATCACAGCGATAACACATGAAGAGCATCACAGGGATAACACATGAAGAACATCACAGAGATAAAACATGAAGAACATCACATAGATAACACATGAATAACATCACAGAGATAACACATTAAGAACATCACAGAAATAACACATGAAGAACATCACAGAGATAACACATGAGGAACATCACAGAGATAACACATGAAGAACATCACAGAGATAACACATGAAGAACATCACAGGGATAACACATGAAGAGCATCACAGCGATAACACATGGAGAGCATCACAGGGATAACACATGAAGAACATCACAGAGATAACACATGAATAGCATCACAGGGATAACACATGAAGAGCATCACAGCGATAACACATGAAGAGCATCACAGCGATAACACAAGGCACATCACAGGTATGCAACAGGGGTGTGGTCCATTGTTTTCAATTCCCTTTCATTCAGAAAGTAATTTGACATGTAGATCCTCATAGAAAATGATTGACAATTAACTGGTTGACAATTATCAGTTGACTTCCTGTATTGACTGAATTAACCACCACCCTGACACGCAGTAGAGATCAGGTGGTTGTCAGCGCATTGTCTAATTTGCTGAGGGATTCAACGAGCACTGCTACTCAAGCCTAAAGGCTCATGTCGCCATCTTGTGGCCATAGAGGGTTGGCACACAAAAGTTGGGTCCTTCTTCCTGTGTTCCTTATTCAAGTAGATAATACGGCCTTTTTTCAAACCATGGACTCATTTTCAAGTTCATCAAATGCACTGAAGCACCTGCAAATGAATGATACAATGTCAATAACCACAGCACATATAATATGTGACTTAAGTTCCATTCAACCAGTCTAACTGTAACCTACTGCAGAGTTCATTGAATTTTCCCAGCACATGACTGCATCCCATGGTAACCATGTGGTTGGAAGTAAGAGCAATGTTTAACTCCTACCTCACCACCACTAAACTGTTGTGAAAATATGAGACCTACAAAATGTAATCTTCATCAAAACTCCATTATCATACATTTTTATTACGACATCTTGATAACAGATTGTTATCGACCAGCTTTGATCTCAAAGTCCACTTATTCAAATTGCTAAACAGTAGGAAGTAACATTTGAACAATATACAGTGCCTTCAGAAAGAATCCACACCCCTTTACTTTTTCCACATTTTGTTGTGTTACAAAGTGGGATTAAAATAGATTTAACTGTCATTTTTTTTGTCAATGATCTACACAAAATACTCTGTAATGTCAAAGTCAAAAAATTCTAACATTAGTAAAAAATAATAAACAAATAAACAAAACACTAATATATCTTAATTGGATAAGTATTCAACCCCCTGAGTCAATACATGTTATACAACGGATGGGTGTAACCCTGAATGCTGATTTGTTAAAACCGCATTGCAGCCGGTGTGTATTCCACAAATTACCACCAGCTAAATCTATGAAGTTAAAATGCCTACAGTTAAAGTCAGAAGTTTACATACACCTTAGCCAAATACATTTAAACTCAGTATTTCACAATTCCTGACATTTAATCCTAGTAAAAGTTCCCTGTCTTAGGTCAGTTTGGATCACCACTTTATTTTAAGAATGTGAAATGGCAGAATAATAGTACAGAGAATGGTTTATTTCAGCTTTTATTTCATTCATCACATTCCCAGTGGGTCAGAAGTTTACATACACTCAATTAGTATTTGGTAGCATTGCCTTTAAATTGTTTAACTTGGGTCTAAACGTTTCGGGTAGCCTTCCACAAGCTTCCCACAATAAGTTGGGTGAATTTTGGCCCATTCCTCCTGACAGAGCTGGTGTAACTGAGTCAGGTTTGTAGGCCTCCTTGCTCGCACACGCTTTTTCAGTTCTGCCCACAAATTTTCAATAGGATTGAGGTCAGGGCTTTGTGATGGCCACTCCAATACCTTGACTTTGTTGTCCTAAAGCCATTTTGCCACGACTTTGGAAGTATGCTTGGGGTCATTGTCCATTTGGAAGACCCATTTGCGACCAAGCTTTAACTTCCTGACTGATGTCTTGAGATGTTGCTTCCATATATCCACATAATTTTCCTTCCTCATGATGCCATCTATTTTGTGAAGTGCACCAGTCCCTCCTGCATCAAAGCACCCCCACAGCATGATGCTGCCACCCCCGTGCTTCACGGTTGGCATGGTGTTCTTCGGCTTGCAAGCTATCCCCTTTTTCCTCCAAACATAACAATGGTCATTATGGGCAAACAGTTCTATTTTTGTTTCATCAGACCAGAGGACATTTCTCCAAAAAGTACGATCTTTGTCCCCATGTGCAGTTGCAAACCGTAGTCTGGATTTTTTTTGGCGGTTTTGGAGCAGTGGCTTCTTTCTTGCTGAGCGGCCTTTCTGGTTATGTCGATATAGGACTCGTTTTACTGTGGATATAGATACTTTTGTACCTGTTTCCTCCAGCATCTTCACAAGGTCCTTTGCTGTTGTTCTGGGATTGATTTACACTTTTCGCACCAAAGTACGTTCATCTCTAGGAGACAGAACGCGTCTCCTTCCTGAGTGGTATGACGGCTGCATGGTCCCATGGTGTTTATACTTGCATACTATTGTTTGTACAGATGAACGTGATACCTTCAGGCGTTTGGAAATTGCTCCCAAGGATGAACCAGACTTGTGGAGGTCTACAATTTTTGTCTGATTTCTTTTGATTTTCCCATGATGTCAAGCAAAGAGGCACTGAGTTTGAAGGTAGGCCTTGAAATACATCCACAGGTACACCTCCAATTGACTCAAATTATGTCAGTTAGCCTATCAGAAGCTTCTAAAGCCATGACATAATTTTCTGGAATTTTCCAAGCTGTTTAAAGGCACCGTCAATTTAGTGTATGTCAACTTCTGACCCACTGGAATTGTGATACAGTGAATTATAAGTGAAATAATCTATCTGTAAACAATTGTTGGAAAAATTACTTGTGTCATGCACAAAATAGATGTCCTAACCGACTTGCCAAAACTATAGTTTGTTAACAAGAAATTTGTGGAGTGGTTGAAAAACGAGTTTTAATGACTCCAACCTAAGTGTATGTAAACCTCCGACTTCAACTGTATTTACTCTGTTCCATCTGACTGCCCAATCCACTGTCTCATCAGCCCAGCCAGGCAATTTATAAACTTGATCTCCACTATAAAAAGCATCTAGACATGATCTCACATTTCTTTTAGACTAACATTTTGTTTTCAACAGCGGAGATTTGTATAAACCTTGCTGTCTGTCTCTCCGACATTTGCAACATTGTTTCAATATTAAAATTCAATCTCCAGCTGTCGCATAGTAATGAATGTGTTGGGAGTCGGGATGAGACAGACCACCAGGCAGCTTTCGAAATCATGAATCAGCATAATTTTTATGGATATATACAAAGAAATATCAATAGAAAACAGGTAAAATGAAACGAAGTGCAGCTATTTTGCCGTCTTTCCAGCTTCAGTTTGAAGTGATTGTGTTAGCTGTTCTATTGGCTAGCTCCTCTGAACAACATTGTCCTGACGAGTGAGCACATTTTCTATGCCAGGCGAAATCGAGCGTCAATAGCTCATTGTTATGGATGTATCTAAATAAATGTCACTAGAAAACAGCTTAAACAAATGCAAATTCAGCTACTTTGTTGTTTTCTGGCTACACTGTTTGACATGACTGTAAGTTAGTCGTAGTTGGCTCGCTAGCAAGCAAGGGATAAGAACGTTGCCAGCCAGTATGGCAATAGAACATCTAGAATGAAAAACTGGGTCGCGTCCATAGTTACAGAACAAAAATACTTAACGACTGGGTCGCGTCCCTGGCAACTGACCAATAGAACGAACGACCAGCCGGCTTGGGTAGCATCCCTAGATTTGTGTCGGGTCTATATCTTGTGGAAGGATGAAATAGTATGAATAAATTCATCCAAATAACATTTTTTATGAAAATATGTAAATCATTATTTGAATATGTTGGTAACCCGTTGTATAAAGTGATAATGCCCTCCAAGCCGGTGTTTGGAGGATACAAACACCAGTTTCTATCACTTAATTAGAATCACCTTTGGCAGCAATTACAGCTGTGAGTCTTTCTGGGTAAGTCTATAAGAGCTTTGCACACCTAGATTGTACAATATTTGCACATTATTCTTTAAACAATTCTTCAAGCTCTGTCAAGTTGGTTGTTGATCATTGCTAGACAGCCGTTTTCAAGTCTTGCCATAGATTTTCAAACGGATTTAAACCAAAACTCTAATTAAGCAACTTGGAAACATTTAATGTTGTCTTGGTAAGCAACTCCAATGTATATTTGGCCTTGTGTTAAAGGTTATGGTCCTACTGAAAGGTGGATTTGTCTCCCAGTGTCTGTTGGATAGCAGACTGAACCAGGTTTTCCTCTAGGATTTACCTCTGCTTAACTCTATTCCGTTACAATGTTGTTGATCCCATCCTCAGTTTTCTCCTATCACAGCCATTAAACTCTGTAACTGTTTTAAAGTCAACATTGGCCTCATGGTGAAATCCCTGAGCAGTTTCCTTCCTTTCCGGCAGCTGAGTTAGGAAGGACGCCTGTATCTTTGTGGTGACTGGGTGTATTGATACACCATCCAAAATGTAATTAAGAACTTCACCATTCTCAAAGGGAATATTCAACGTCAGATTTTTAAAAATGTTTAGCAATCTACCAATAGGTGCCCTTCTTTGCGAGGCATTGGAAAACCTCCCTGGTCTTTGTGGTTGAAACTGTGTTTGAAATTCACTGCTCGACTGAGGGACCTTTTATAATTGTGTGGGGCACAGAGATGAGGTAGTCATTTAAAAATCACTCTAACCACTATTATTGTCCATGCAATTTATTATGGGACTTGTTTTACTGAACTTATTCAGGCTTGCCATAACAAAGGCGTTGAACACTTAATGACTCCAGACATTTCAGCTTTTCATTTTAAATTAATTTTTAAAAACATAGTTCCACTTTGACATCATGGGGTATTGTGTGTAGGCCAATCTCAATTTAATCAATTTTAAATAAAAGGCTGTAACGCAACAACAAAAAAGTCAAGGAGTGTGAATACTTTCTGAAGCCACTGTAGATAACCATGAAGGAAGCTGAGCTTATCTAGCAACACAATAGACTATTAGAATGTTAAAGACTATTAAAGGTGTAGATTTTAAAGGGGCAATCCGCAGTTGAAAGTGGTCACCTCACCTCAGTTTTATGTAAAAAAGCTGAGGGAAGATCCTGGAGAAATGTAACCACTCTCAAATTCATAGACAGAGCAATGTTTATAAACATTGGCGTAAAACAAGCTTATATTTGGGGTTCTGATGGGGTTAGACATTTGAACTAAGCTCATGAGGCATTTAGAAGTTGTATATCATTCATTTATAAGTCAAAAAATGGCTGTAGCAACTGCAGATTGCCCCTTTTAAAGTAACACTCATGTTCTGGAGAAGCATCTTTTATGTCTCCGACATCTTTTAGCCTCTTCTCACTGTCTTGGATTGTCTTTTCAGGGGTGTTTTGAGCAATCAGTCTGTTATTTTTTTTAATCTGTGTTACCAAAAATCTCCTAATGATTTTTGTCAAAACACTTCACACGAAGGCCTACATAGTGTTGTCATAACAACGGTATAGAGTAGACGATTACATAAAATTGTCGTGACAGATTATGTCAGTTCATGACAATTGACTCCTGAGCTAAATAACAGCTTGTATCGTGCTATGACATATTCATGACAGTTTTACATCGGCTAATGACGGAGGCTTCAAGTAAAATGTAATAACAAATCTCACAGTGACGTTTTCAAATCACGCAGGCATATACAATTCACTGGAACATGAAAGTATTTTTTTATTTTGCAAGACCAATTATCAAAATGTTGAGTATAAAAGGAGAGCAGTAAAATGTACACCAAATATGACAGTTCTCTCTTTTTTGGATTTCAGTGGCGAGTTTTATCTTGATTGTTCAAAGATTGTAGTCACTCTGGAAGAAGATCAGCCAACATGACGTTCCTTGCTTTATGAATATTTGGAAGGTCTTGGTGGTCCACACTATGTCAATTCTATAAAATGACTAGAGGGGATGTCATAAACCCTCAAAAGTTCCACAATGGGCTGAAAATGGCAGCCATATTGGTTAGGTAGAAAACCAAACCAGTCTAATTAGAATGAATGGCAGTAGAGGCAGAATCCTGATTTGTTTTACGCAGGACAATAAAAGTAAGGAATTCTTGGAGGTATGTGGGTTTAGAGAACGAGGGGAAGGCACTGCAAATGTTGACTTAAACTTTACATTTGGCACCTGAGCCAAAGTCTTGCCACATATTCTCAAGGTTAGACAAAACATAATGTTATGATGATCATTACAATGATTTGTGAGATAGAATTTCGCCATGAATCCCTTTAAGCCTTCTTGAAAATCCTCTTGGCATCCACCCCGTCGTAGTTGTAGCTCTGTTGGAGAAGAGAGTCCTTAATCCATGTAAAAAGGTTGACGTTTTCATTGAAATATAAATACCGGCACAGTGAGTACACTAGAGACTACCATGTGAATGCCTCTCACTTCTGATTACAATGCTTATGCAGTTATAACAATAATATTGGGAACGTTTCAGCAGGACAAAGTTTTCATTCATAAGCATTAATATACTATCTAGGTGGGGTATATAGATGTTCTAAACATTTATCTGCATTCATAACATTTCAGATTGTAACCATTGAGATGATTTTAAATGGCTTATTTGATTTGATTCATGCTCGCAATCAACAATACTGGATTATGCAGAATGTAACAGTAACGACAATACTTTAAAATCAACAACATACTACTACATTCAACTAAAAAAGTCCTACAATAATTACAGTTTAAACAGTCACATTCAGTTATTAAAAATGTATCAATTCAAGTTTTTATGGTATAAAGTGGTACAACGTCATGAAGATCATTTGAATAGATACATGATGTGGATGTGAATAGTGTTTCCACACTGACCTGCACTAGCTCTCCTCCCACCAGGGCCCGAGTGGTGGTCAGCACCTTGCTGTTGTCTTTCCTGGTGAATCTACCCTTCAACACGTCTCCCTCCATCTCCCAGGCACCCTGTGGGACAGATAGGGTTAATATAGAGATTATATATGCTCAAATCACCCATTGTTATCAACGCATGGATTAGACATACGTTTGAGTGACAAGACATACCCAGGGCATAGGTTGATTCAAGCAAATGGTTAGCCAAATATGAGCTTATAAAGAAATGGTTAGCCAAACATTAACTGATACAACCAATATATACAGTACCAGTCAAAAGTTTGGACACACCTACTCATTCCAGGGTTTTTCTTTATTTGTACTATGTTCTACATTGTAGAATAATAGTGAAGACATCAAAACTATGAATTAACACATATGGAATCATGTAGTAACCAAAAAAGTGTTAAACAAATCAAAATATATTTTATATTTGAGATTCTTCAAATAGCCACCCTTTGCCTTGATGACAGCTTTGCACACTCTTGGCATTCTCTCAACCAGCTTCATGAGGTAGTCACCTGGAATGCATTTCAATTAACAGGTGTGCCTTCTTAAAGCGGAAGCTGAGGCAGCGGCGTCTCCTGTCTCGCCTGCGACATCGCGGGAACCCCACCTACCACCTCCGGAGATGTATGACGGCGTCGTGAGAAGGCGCACGAGAGAGGGATGATGCAAGGCTTGTCCAGGATGGAGAGGCAGCGGCGTCTGCGCCAGGGACGTTGCCTGTACTGCGGCCAGGCAGGTCACCACTGCGACTCATGCCCGGAGAAGCCGGGAAACAGGAGGACCTCGCTAGTATCGGGAGGGGTGCTAGCGAGCCGGAACCGAAACCCCAACTCCATAGACTCCCAGACTTTTCTCCCCATCAGGGTTCAGTGGGCCGGCGATGCGCATCGGCTGCATGCACTGGTAGATTCTGGGGCCGCGGGAAACCTGATGGACGTGGGGCTGGCCCAAGGGTGGAGCGTTCCGTTACTCTGCCACTCCGAGCCGGTTCCGGTCATGGGCCTGGACGGCCGGCCGTTGGGGTCGGGCTTCATCACCCGTTGCACTGTCCCCGTGCGTGTCAGGGTGGCAGGGGGGCTATAGGAGCATATCCACTCTCCGGAGTGTCCCCTCATCCTCGGGCATCCCTGGCTGGTCGCCCACAAACCCCGGATAGACTGGTCCATGGGGCGGCTCATCCTGGAGGGAGGCTCCGCCCGCGTCCTGTTCCGGTCTCCACCGACCACTCATCAGCCCAAACCACCATCCCAAACCACCTACCAGTCCTCACCTCTTCCCCAGGTCCCGCACTCCGAACCGCCTACCGCCCTAGCGGTGGTTGCCACCGGGAGGACGGCGGCTACAGACTCCGTCACCGGCCCAGACCTGGCAGGCGTTCCCTGGGAGTATTAGGATCTGGGGGAGGTGTTTAGTAAGAGACGTGCCAAGGGTCTACCTCCTCACAGACCATAAGACTGGGCTTTCGATCTCCTGCCGGGCGCCATGCCCACACGAGAGCGATTGTTGTCCTTGTCCCGGCCGGAGACGCTGGCCATGAGAGAGTATATCAACGAGGCACTCGTCGAGGGTCACATCTGCCCCTCTACCTCACCCGCGGGCGCGGGCTTCTTCTTCGTGGGGAAAAAGGATTGTGGGCTCAACGACATCACGGTTAAGAACCGCTACCCACTCCCCCTGATGATGATGGCATTCGAGTCGTTGCAGGGAGCCCGGGTCTTCACCAAGCTGGACTTACGAAATGCCTACAACCTGGTGAGGATTCGGGAGGGGGACGAGTTCGACCCCGTGGACCTGGTGGAGAGGGACGACCCCCGGCAGTCCCGTTGGTCAATGCCCACATCAGTCGCTGTCGCAAACACCGGGAGGCAGGTACGGGCAGCGCTTAAGCGGACCTCGGTCAGGTGTCAACATCAGGCCAACCGCAGGCGTCGCCCGGCCCCAGTTTTTTTTCCGGGACAGAGGGTGTGACTCTCCACACGGAGTCCAGGAAGCTGTCCCCCCGGTTCGTCGGGCCATTCAGAGTGGTCCGGCGAGTCAACCCAGTGGCCTACCACCTGCAACTTCCCCCCACCATGCGGGTGCATCCCACGTTCCATGTGTCCCTCCTCAAGCCCGTCGCCACCTGTACCCTGGCTCCCACTCCTCGTCCTGTTCCCCCGCTGCGCCTCGTCGGAGGGCAGCCGGCTTTTACTGTGGACCGGATCCTGGACTGCCGGCGGGTGGGGAGGGGTCTCCAATTTCTGGTGGCCTGGGTGGGTTATGGGCCGGAGGAGCGGTCCTGGGTGCCCTTGAGGGACATTCTGATTCTAATCATGATCCTATTGGTGTCTACCTGTTCACCTGTGTATTTATGCCCTCAGTTCCCTGTGTTCCCTTGCTCAGCTTTCTCTGCTAGTTTCTCTATGCTCAGCAGTACTAATCAGTGTCTGATCGGAGAAGTATGTACAGGTACTCGAGAAGTGTTCTCCCTGTTTCTTTATTATTTCAGTCGTAGTTACTATTTCGTATTTTGGCAGTCAGCCTGTTTTTGGAGACTTATTTGCTCCGCCTTTCTTTTATCATGTTAAGTCCGTTATTTTGTATCCTGGCTTCAGGACAACCAGTAAAGATCCTTGTTTCACCATCTCTGCCTACTGCCTACTGTCTATCCTGCACTGCACCTGGGTCACACCTCACACCAACCCTTACAGAACAGCTCAAATAAGCAAAGAGAAATGACAGTCCATCATTACTTTAAGCAGGTCACTTTAAGACAGGTCAGTCAATATGGAACATTTCAATAGCTTTGAACGTTTCTTCAAATGCAGTCGCAAAAACCATCAAGCGCTATGATGAAACTGGCTCTCATGAGGACCGTGACAGGAATGGAGGACCAGAATTAAGTTCATTAGAGTTACCAGCCTCAGAAATTGCAGCCCAAATAAATGCTTCACAGAGTTCAAGTAACAAACACATCTCAACATGAACTGTTCAGAGGGGACTGTGTGAATCAGGCCTTCATGGTCGAATTGCTGCAAAGAAACGACTACTAAAGGACACCAATAAGAAGAAGAGACCTGCTTGGGCCAAGAAACACGAGCAATGGACATTAGACCGGTGGAAATGTGTCCTTTGGTCTGGAGTCCAAATTGAAGATTTGTGAGACGTGGTGTGGGTGAATGGATGATCTCCGCATGTGTATTTCCCACCGTAAAGCATGGAGGAGGAGGTGTTATGGTGTGGGGGTGCTTAGGTGGTGACACTGTCTGTGATTTATTTCGAATTCAAGGCATACTTAACCAGCATGGCTACCACAGCATTCTACAGCGATACGCCATCCCATGTGGTTAGGGCTTAGTGGGACTATAATTTGTTTTTCAACAGGACAATGACCCAACACACTTCCAGGCTGTGTAATGGCTATTTTACCAAGAAGGAGAGTGATGGAGTGCTGATGACCTGGCCTCAACCCAATTGAGATGGTTTGGGATGAGTCGGACCGCAGAGTGAAGGAAAAGCAGCCTACAAGTGCTCAACATATGTGGGAACTCCTTCAAGACTGTTGGAAAAGCATTCCAGGTGAAGCTGGTTGAGAAAATGCCAAGAGTGTGCAAAGCTGTCATCAAGGCAAAGGATGGCTATTTGAAGATTCTTAAATATAAAATACACTGCTCAAAAAAATAAAGGGAACACTTAAACAACACATCCTAGATCTGAATGAATGAAATAATCTTATTAAATACTTTTTTCTTTACATAGTTGAATGTGCTGACAACAAAATCACACAAAAATGATCAATGGAAATCAAATGTATCAACCCATGGAGGTCTGGATTTGGAGTCACCCTCAAAATTAAAGTGGAAAACCACACTACAGGCTGATCCAACTTTGATGTAATGTCCTTAAAACAAGTCAAAATTAGGCTCAGTAGTGTGTGTGGCCTCCATGTGCCTGTATGACCTCCCTACAACGCCTGGGCATGCTCCTGATGAGGTGGCGGATGGTCTCCTGAGGGATCTCCTCCCAGACCTGGACTAAAGCATCCGCCAACTCCTGGACAGTCTGTGGTGCAACGTGGCGTTGGTGGATGGAGCGAGACATGATGTCCCAGATGTGCTCAATTGGATTCAGGTCTGGGGGACGGGCGGGCCAGTCCATAGCATCAATGCCTTCCTCTTGCAGGAACTGCTGACACACTCCAGCCACATGAGGTCTAGCATTGTCTTGCATTAGGAGGAACCCAGGGCCAACCGCACCAGCATATGGTCTCACAAGGGGTCTGAGGATCTAATCTCGGTACCTAATGGCAGTCAGGCTACCTCTGGCGAGCACATGGAGGGCTGTGCGGCCCCCCAAAGAAATGCCACCCCACACCATGACTGACCCACCTCCAAACCGGTCATGCTGGAGGATGTTGCAGGCAGCAGAACGTTCTCCACGGCGTCTCCAGACTCTGTCACGTCTGTCACATGTGCTCAGTGTGAACCTACTTTCATCTGTGAAGAGCACAGGGCGCCAGTGGCGAATTTGCCAATCTTGGTGTTCTCTGGCAAATGCCAAACATCCTGCACGGTGTTGGGCTGTAAGCACAACCCCCACCTGTGGATGTCGGGCCCTCATACCACCCTCATGGAGTCTGTTTCTGACCGTTTGAGCAGACACATGCACATTTGTGGCCTGCTGGAGGTCATTTTGCAGGGCTCTGGCAGTGCTCCTCCTGCTCCTCCTTGCACAAAGGCGGAGGTAGCGGTCCTGCTGCTGGGTTGTTGCCCTCCTACGGCCTCCTCCACGTCTCCTGATGTACTGGCCTGTCTCCTGGTAGCGCCTCAATGCTCTGGACACTACGCTGACAGACACAGCAAACCTTCTTGCCACAGCTCGCATTGATGTGCCATCCTGGATGAGCTGCACTACCTGAGCCACTTGTGTGGGTTGTAGACTCGTCTCATGCTACCACTAGAGTGAAAGCACCGCCAGCATTCAAAAGTGACCAAAACATCAGCCAGGAAGCATAGGAACTGAGAAGTGGTCTGTGGTCACCACCTGCAAAACCAGTCCTTTATTGGGGGGGGGGGGTGTCTTGCTAATTTCCTATAATTTCCACCTGTTGTCTATTCCATTTGCACAACAGCATGTGAAATTTATTGTCAATCAGTGTTGCTTCCGAAGTGGACAGTTTGATTTCACAGAAGTGTGATTGACTTGGAGTTACATTGTGTTGTTTAAGTGTTCCCTTTATTTTTTTGAGCAGTGTATATTTTGATTTGTTTAACTCTTTTTTAGTTACTACATGATTATTATTTCATAGTTTTGATGTCTTCACTATTGTCCAAACTTTTGACTGGTAGTGTATATTAATTGTAAACTGGTCCCTGACAAGTAAATTGACCAAAATAAACTTGCAGAAAGGCACACTGGGAAATGTGTTAATGATACTTGTATGTCAAACCAATGCAGTATTTTAAGTTACGGGTCTCCTGTGTGATCAACGCCGCTATTTGTGTTGCAAAAGTAAAACTAAAATATTTTAACTCATATTGAGCAGAAATCATTGGGTTAATGGAGTATTCCATGTCAGCTCAACAATTACCCAATTTTAAGTCCTGCTTCATAGACTTTGTCTATGTTGGATTTTTTTTTTTACCTATGGCTGCAAACATTGAAGCTGCTTATTCTAATGGGTTACCCTGTATGGACTAAATCCCTGTATGGACTAAATCCCCCAAAACGTTTACAGTGTACAATCATGCATAGGTCACTGCCAGACTTCAGAAGGCTGACATCGTATTAACTGTTGTAAAAGTTAAACTCTTCCAATTCCATCATCAGCATGATGCCACTTTTTTTCAAAGCATGACAACAGGTAATCAATGACACAAAGCAGAAGTGATTTGAAGGATTTACGTTTTATGAAGGCTTTATGACTTTGTTTAGACTTCAATCTCTACAGCTGTCTGTTGGATACGGTGTACAATGGCCTACTAAAATGAGTGTAGGTTGAAAGGGTTGAAACGTACTGAGACTTCGGTGCCGTCGGCCAGTGCATAGTCAAACTGGACGCCCAGGGTGAAGTCAATGTCTTTGGTACGGAAGGTGCTGGATTCCTTGATGTGGAACTTGTCTCCTGTCTGCTCGA
The DNA here is from genome assembly GCF_020615455.1 of Coregonus clupeaformis. NCBI lineage: Eukaryota > Metazoa > Chordata > Actinopteri > Salmoniformes > Salmonidae > Coregonus > Coregonus clupeaformis. The sequence goes on along the minus strand of NW_025533609.1, from coordinate 383,901 downwards.
TGATAACCTTCAGGTTGTCATGTTCAGCCAACTTCCTCTTCATCACATTGATGCCTGTTGGAAAATGCAATAGATGAGTGTTGTATATGAGGGGTGGGTCTGAATCTCTTGGTGTAATGGCTGGATAGATATGTAAATGTTCAAGCCCCCCATTTGGGCAACTAAACATGTTTTATTTACTTAGGTAGGTAACTGTTATCAATTAGGTCCAAGGTCAAATTTGCCCATTTATTCATACTAACTAAATATACTGTCTGGAAATGTTGTGCCTGCATCACTGTAGTTTTTTCCATTATGCCCCGATCCCAAAAAAAGCTTGTGTTTGTTGACAAGCTTTCAAAATGGCAACGGCCAAGAGTTATTATTGTAGCTGTGCTGCCTCTAACTGGTAACTCCCATTACACTCAAACAAGCCACAGGATCAAAGATTACCTCCGAAGCGGCACACGTCTCCAAACCCACACTGTCATAACAATAACAACACTTGCTTTATATAGGATGACATGATATAAGTCTGACAGTAGCGTAAGTGCTGATCATACCAAGCCACGTTGGAAATAGCATCCCTCATTAAGATGTACAACATCACCTTTCATAAAACACATATATACACACACACATACACACACATACACATTGTGCACATGCACACACACACACACACACACACACACCGACTCACCCATCTGCTCCATGAACTTGTCATAGTTCTCGTTGCGTTCAACTTTCCAGGTACCATTGAATGCCATGGCTATGGTGGGCAGTGGTAGGACTGTGGGACTGAGAATGCCCGTTGGCCTCCCTTTATATATAAGCCCCAGTTGGCATGCTCTTCTTTATCTAACTGATTAACTGTCTGCTGATGTGGCCATTTAAAGCTGATGTCAAATACAGGGCGATCACTGCACGCCCTCAACGATACAAAGATACACGGCCAAGGGCAACTCCCTCCCCAGCACTGGCACATGGTCACAGTGTAGCACTGTTCTATTTCAGAGGGGGAAAAGCGTCTGTTTATAGGGCTCTCCTTGGCAGGTTTCCCAGGGGACCTCTCTCTCTCTGTCTGTCTGTCTGTCTGTCTGTCTGTCTGTCTGTGTCTGTCATGTCAATGGGCCCCTAATGAACCGCTCATTGATGATGGGAGAATTCTAGAATTGTGTTATTGGGCTGACAGAATTCGCCCCACAACTAGAATGTTTTTTTTTTTTTGTAGTTGATGATACAACTTCGATGTGTATATTGCAGCCTGATATGTTCAGTGTATTCCCCAGGTCAATGGTGTGGTGGTCATTTCTTACAGAGGAGATTCTGTTCCCTTGAAACTGGCATACTTTATAAATGTGAACGATGGAGGAATATTGTCACTTACCATTGCCAATATTGTCACTTACCATTGCAAATTAAGTCATTGCATAGAGATTAGATACAGTCGGGCCTCCTGGAAAAACCTTGTATCTCCATAAAGGAGACCTTTCACGAATTGATTGCCATATAGTCAAGGAAATTCACAATACATTTTTGAATAACTTTGGTGTGTCTCAGAGTCATGAAACCTTCACAGCACATGGAGGGGAATGACTACTCACAATTTATGTTTGAAAAAAATAATAATCTACATCAATAGGGATACAAGCTTTTTCCAGGATGTTGATGATAGTGGAGTAGGACACCATTTTGGTCAGCAGGAAACGGTTCCTAGGAGGTGTAAAACTGGGACACACCGGGGGCAATAGAAATCCTCAGGTGTGGCTCAGGCGCCAGAGATGCTATGTTGACGTCACAAATGATAAATCTTTTATGTCCTTACAACAAGTGCTTGAACTTTCCACGAGTCTTCTTCTGCACACCACGTTATCAAACCCCTTTGGAATGATGGGTGGTATTCAACAGTTGATTTTTAAAGGAGTTCAGCTCAGGTGACATGATAACACTGTTTATATTCCGTAGATAGTCACTGATAACCATATGGGATGCCTTGTTCCAAAGTACAAAAGTACTCATTGATTGACAGCATTCTTCATACAAGTTGAAGTCTCAGTGTGAAGTCTGACTATACCAGTAATTGACATAACGGAAATATCAACCTGTGGTTGTTGTTATGAAATGCTAATGTACTGCTTATTAAAGTGTTATGTATGGATTATGAGTGTGTTATGTAGTCCTTAATGTAGGTGCCCTTCAACAATACTCATGCAGTAATACAAATATAATACTACACTGCTGAAGTAACTTTTACTGAGGCCCTATCAACTTAAACATTCAGGTCCGTTTTGTAACCTGTAACATGAACTTTCCCACACATCTAACATTGCCATGTCATGCTATATTTACTGTACACCACAGGAGGTTGGGGAGAATGGGCTCTTGGTAATGGCCGGAAGCGGAATTCTGGAATGGTATCAAATACAGCAAAAACATGGTTTCCGTGTGTTTGATGCCATTCCAAACGCTCTGTTCCAGCCATTATTATGAGCTGTCCTCCCCTCAGCAGCCTCCACTGCTGTACAATGTCATACATGCGTATGTCTTGAGTTCCTCAAAGTGTAAATCAAAGAGGCGCTGATCAAATGCTATTCACCTCAGTTATCAAATCAAGGTCTGATTTAGACTATTCTCTTAGAATCATCTCTTTTTGACAACAGGCCATTGTAACAGCATGTTATCTCAGTGCAAATGTCAAAAGCCACAAAAAAAAAGTGTCTATGATGTGATTTACCGTTTGATAAAACCAAATGTGTAATCAACTGTACCGAACAGTCTCTCCTCTCCATAACCATTTTACTGCTGTCCATAAAGGCCTGTGTACTTTGACACATTGGATACTGTCACTGTGCAGTATGTTCTATGTTTGTGTGGGTTTAGAATGACAAAATCATATGATGTAAACCTTTAATTAAACACTTCCCTGTCCTTTCCTCACCAGATTAGCAGCTTTTCCCTTTAACATACTCTCTCTCCCTTCCTTCACCTCTCTCTCTCTCTCTCTCTCTCTCTCTCTCTCTCTCTCTCTCTCTCTCTCTCTCTCTCTCTCTCTCTCTCTCTCTCTCTCTCTCTCTCTCTCTCTCTCTCTCTCTCTCTCTCTCTCTCTCTCTCTCTCTCTCTCTCTCTCTCTCTCTCTCTCTCTCTCTCTCTCTCTCTCTTCCTTCACCTCTCTCTCTCTCTCTCTCTCTCTCTCTCTCTCTCTCTCTCTCTCTCTCTCTCTCTCTCTCTCTCTCTCTCTCTCTCTCTCTCTCTCTCTCTCTCTCTCTCTCTCTCTCTCTCTCTCTCTCTCTCTCTCTCTCTCTCTCTCTCTCTCTCTCTCTCTCTCTCTCTCTCTCTCTCTCCCTTCCTTCACCTCTCTCTCTCTCTCTCTCTCTCTCTCTCTCTCTCTCTCTCTCTCTCTCTCTCTCTCTCTCTCTCTCTCTCTCTCTCTCTCTCTCTCTCTCTCTCTCTCTCTCTCTCTCTCTCTCTCTCTCTCTCTCTCTCTCTCTCCCTCTCTCTCTCTCTCTCTCTCTCTCTCTCTCTCTCCTTCTTCACTCTCTCCTCTCTCTCTCTCTCTCTCTCTCTCTCTCTCTCTCTCTCTCTCTCTCTCTCTCTCTCTCTCTCTCCCTCTCTCTCTCTCTCTCTCTCTCTCTCTCTCTCTCTCTCTCTCTCTCTCCCTCTCTCTCTCTCCCTCTCTCCTGACTATCTCTCTCACTCACTCCCTTCCTCTCTCCCTCCCTCCCTTCCACCCCCCTCTCTCTCTCACTCCCTTCCTCTCTCCCTCTCTCCCTTTACCCCCTCTCTCTCTCTCTCTCACCTCCCTTCCTCTCTCCCTCCCTTTACCCCCCCTCTCTCTCTCTCTCTCTCACTCCCTTCCTCTCTCCCTCCCTCCCTTTCCCCCCCTCTCTCTCTCACTCCCTTCCTCTCTCCCTCCCTCCCTTTACCCCCCCTCTCTCTCTCACTCCCTTCCTCTCTCCTCTCCCTCCCTTTACCCCCCCCTCTCCCTCTCTCTCAATTCAATTCAATATACTTTATTGACATGGCAAGTTAATAATAATAATAATAATAATAATAAGTTAAATTACTTACATTGTCAAAGTCTACATATAACAAAAATCGTTGGGACCAACAGCAATAATAATAGTAGTAGTAGTGGAAATGGGATTACCATTAACAGCAACTACAACAACAATATTAATGAGAATAACAATACATTAAAGCAATAGTAGTAGACCAGTCTCAACATGACTGAGTATGACATGGTATGAAAGCCAAAACAAAACAGGAAATATTATTGCACATTTTGGCATTTCATCCAATAAATATTTGATTTTTCATAGTTTCAAATTCTTTGTACTGAATGATAATTTTGGGAAAGAAAGATTCTCTTAGGTCTGAGTATTTGTCACAGTGTAATAGGAAATGCAGCTCTGTCTCTACCTCTCCCCGGGGGCAGAGTGAGCACAGCCTGTCCTCTCTGGGCAGCCAGGTTTGCCTGTGACGACCGGTCTCTATAGCCAGACTGTGCTCACTGAGTCTGTACCTAGTCATTGTTTTCCTCAGTTTTCTATCAGTCACAGTGGTCAGATAGTCTGCCACCATGTACTGTCTGTTTAGAGCCAAATAGCATTGAAGTTTACTTGGATTTTTTGTGGTGTCTCACATCACCGTTTTTGTAGAGGTCTGCGAAAAGGGTTTCTGGGCTCCCCTTTTGTAGATTTTGTTTAAAAGCTTTCCTCGTTGTGTCATTTTTGGCCTCTGGAGGGTAGAGAATGGACTCAGCGCTGAGGGGGAGTGGGGACATGGTGCCTGTGGACTCTGGAGGGTAGAGAATGGACTCAGTGCTGAGGGGGAGTGGGGACATGGTGCCTGTGGCCTCTGGAGGGGTAGAGAATGGACTCAGCGCTGAGGGGGAGTGGGGACATGGTGCCTGTGGGCCTCTGGAGGGTAGAGAATGGATTCAGTGCTGAGGGGGAGTGGGGACATGGTGCCTGTGGGCCTCTGGAGGGTAGAGAATGGATTCAGTGCTGAGGGGGAGTGGGGACATGGTGCCTGTGGGCCTCTGGAGGGTAGAGAATGGATTCAGCGCTGAGGGGGAGTGGGGACATGGTGCCTGTGGGCCTCTGGAGGGTAGAGAATGGATTCAGCGCTGAGGGGGAGTGGGGACATGGTGCCTGTGGGCCTCTGGAGGGTAGAGAATGGACTCAGCGCTGAGGGGGAGTGGGGACATGGTGCCTGTTGGCTCTGCTACTACTGCTACTGCTGCTCTGTTCTGCTGCACTGTTGCCATGGCAACCAGCTTTGTTTGTCTGCTGCTGTTGCTAGCTAGCTTCTGTTTAGCTCAAAAACCAGCAAAAATAGTGAAAAATCTTCACACACAAAAACAGAAGATATGTTTAAAGTTAGAGTCTGTGCTTCTTTTTGATTTACTCAGTTTGGTCGTTTGATGTAGTTGTATTAGCTCCCCTTGCTAGGTTTGTTATAGCTCCATTTTCTGGCTGGCTTGTTAGCCTGCTGGCTAGGTTTTTGTTGTGTAGCTAGCTAGCGAGAGTCAAAACTTCTTAATCTGATTTGTTGTTGTTCATCACTTCTTGAATTCTTTTTAGATTCGAGTGTTTATCTCATTCTAAAAACAAAAAACTGAAATAAATCAGGATCTCATGTAAGCATGTCTCTCTCTCTCTCTCTCTCTCTCTTTCTCTCTCTCTCTCTCCCTCCCTCTCTCTCTCTCTCTCGCTCTCTCTCTCTCTCTCCCTCTCTCTCATGTCTCTCTCTCTCTCTCTCTCTCTCTCTCTCTCTCTCTCCCTCTCCCCCCTCTCTCTCATGTCTCTCTCTCTCCCTCTTTCTTTCTGGTCACCATCTCTAAAACCCGGGACAGAAGGTACTACAATCAAACATTTCTTGTAAAGCATGTCCACAATGGGCCTCCCGAGTTGCGCAGCGGTGCCACTAGAGATCCTGGTCTAGGCTCTGTCGCAGCCGGCCGCGACCGGGAGACACATGGGGCGGCGCACAATTGGCCCAGCGACGTCCAGGTAAGGGGACGGCTTGGCCGGCAGAGATGTTCTTGTCCCATCGCGCACTAGCAACTCCTGTGGCGGGCCGGGCACAGTGCACGTTGACACGGTCGCCAGGTGTACGGTGTTTCCTCCGACACATTGGTTAACCGGGTTAAGCGGCCATTGTGTCAAGAAGCAGTGCGGCTCGGCTGGGTTGTGTTTCGGAGGACGCACGCCTCTCCCGAGTCCGTATGGGAGTTGCAGCGATGGGACAAGACCATAACTACCAATTGGAACTGCGAAAAAGGGATTTAAAAAAGCATGTCCGTAATGACTCACTAATTCAGGGTTGTTCATTATTACTACTAATCGTTACTTATTTCCCATTTTCTTCCAGTGGAATCAGTTTATAACATTATAAAAAGCAAGTCTGCCTTGACCGTTGTCCTGGCAACATTTCTAGCTGTGTCATTAGATTCATTTGGAACAAACACATGAGGATAGAGAGGTATCAGCACTTGTCAGCTGGTATTTGTGATAATGCGCTTGCAATAGACAACTATACAAATTTCTTTTATATGTTTATTTAACCTTTATTTAATCTAATTGTGAGCAATAGCCACGTCAGTCACTGAATCAATCTACTTGGCTAATCATATGGTTCACCACAGCTCAAAGAGTCAATGATGATCCTAAAGATGGCGTCGTGCTGTTAGTAAATGTCCATGCACTCCACACTTGGAGGCCTGAATACCAGCTAGTTTACTGCTATCAAGATCAAATCTCTTTTTCTAAATAGATCTGGACCATTGTACAAAATAAGATGTATGAATTCATATCCAAACCATAAGTGTGTAGAGTCATTAGACATAAAGCACCACACATTCTCATTCTCAAAACACACATTTGGAAAGTTTTGGGTGCTCTTTTACAAGCTCTCTTTTCTTCTAATGGCATAGTATGGGCATTCCCCTTACGAATATATATAAACACACACTGCCACACATCATCACGAATCATACACAAGGTGACCAGAGACCGGCTCATGAACTTCTCTGTCCCTCCCTGTGGAGCAGGGCCGCCATCTAGTGGCTCACCTGAGATCATACAAGTTCACTTATTCCCTTTTTTTTCTTCTGTAATAATATCAGGAACACAGGATCACTGGTAGTGATCTGGGGCCGTAGTACAACTGAGTTCTGTACTAAGAATATACAGTGCAAGGTATTCATTGTAATGGTGTATGTTTCAAGCGTCTCAGAGTAGGAGCACAGATTTAGGATCAGTTTTGTCATTTAAATCACAGTTGATAAGATTTCATTGACGGGGTGCTAGATCAGCTCTCCTACTCTGATACATACATGATTTTACAATAAGAACACCATTACAATGAATACGTTGCACGGTATATCATTAGTACAGAACTCAGTTGTATGCCCACCAAACCACACATAGAGACAGACTAAACAGTAACAGTGAGCAGACCAGAAGCAGCTGGTTCGTATAAAAGAAAAGAAAGAAACCTGTACTGCCCCTAAAAAAAAAATACCTCAAATGGTCCTCGGGAGTAATTGAAAGTCAATATTATTGAGAACGCGGCAATGAGGCAACATTTAAATGTCAAATGAGCCTGATATAGTATAGAGAGCTGGTATTCAGTCACTCTGACACAAAGAGACAAGAGGCAAACGAATGACAGAACGTTGACAAAATAGCGGGAACTTTCACGCTGACTGAGAAACAGTGTTTCCCTGACAGGAAATGGGCTAATTGATCAAAATGAGGGAAAAAGTGACCTAGAGCACCAGCAGCCAATGCGGGCAGAATGTGGGCAGTGTTTAAAAAATAAATAAAAAAAATAGTTTCTCACTGGTGTTGCAAATAACCACCTTGAGTATTTTAGCTCCAGTGATTTACACTGGTAAATGAGTCAGGGCCGTTTGATAGCATGTGACAAAAAAAAAACTATAGTGTGAGAGGACGCCAGAAATTTAAATATTAGAACAAGTGGACATCGTAATAGCCACTATCCAATAAGACATGACATTTTCTCACATCAAATAACCAAACCCTGTCCAGTGTCATTTTAATAGCCGCTTGGGGTTTTGAGGAGTAGCTGCTCCTCCATCTCTCCCATCTTTAGCAGTGTCCCCTTCCATATTTATTTTCCAACGTCGACGGTGCGTACCAACTCTGAGAGGGGGATTACACGCCTGGCTTGGCCTACATCCTACAGGCCCCGTCAGGACTGGCTCTGCCACCCACTGTAGGGCCCGCAGGCTATGGGCTACCAGCATGGTCCGTCTGTGGGGCTGGCAAATGAACCGGGACCAGGCGCCACACATCACTCCTACAGCAGCCTGAAACACCCTGGCTCCACCCCACCCCTTGCCTTACACCTCATTACCCTCTCAAGTCTTTATACCGTACAGCCAGACACTCCACAGCAACCCTACTCTGACCCTAGTCACCGCACATCTACTTCTCCCTGCCTTTGGCACAGAATCTCTCAAATTGCATCCCTACATTGGTTCAGTTCTTTTCTCAACAGTAGAACTCCAAGTCTATTTCATTGGTTCAGTTCTTCTCTCAACAGTAGAACTCCACGTCTATTTCATTGGTTCAGTTCTTCTCTCAACAGTAGAACTCCAAGTCTATTTCATTGGTTCAGTTCTTCTCTCAACAGTAGAACTCCAAGTCTATTTCATTGGTTCAGTTCTTCTCTCAACAGTAGAACTCCAAGTCTATTTCATTGGTTCAGTTCTTCTCTCAACAGTAGAACTCCAAGTCTATTTCATTTCTGGAGGTCTAAACCGACATTGACTTGAATTTACAATGTTTGAATTGAAAATACAAAATGAACCTGAGATAGCCATCTATAGGAATCATATTATAGAGCAAGCATGTGTCATTTCAATTACAACTGCTAGAGTACATACAAGAGCCTCCACTAAGTTGAAAAAACTGAGCTTATAGAGGAGGCAATTGTATGTACTCACACTGAAGTCACTGAGTTGGTACGATGACACGGCATGAGAGAGGTTTTTGTCCCAGACTGCCATGAGGTCAAAATACAAACCAGTGGGAATAAACATAGTCTTTATAAACCAGTACTGGTGACTGCAGAAAATGTCAACAATGCTTCCCTGTTTCAGCCTTATGGCTTCTGTAACTGCCACCTGTGACAGGTGGTTGGGAACAGGTAATGCTGTTTCCTGAGTGGCTCAAAAATCTTGTTACCACGATGCACTCAATTTCTGATTGATATGTTGTATATGTGAGCATCGTTCAGCTGAGTCGGGTTCAGTGAATCATGCTTGTGTGGTGGAGTAACCCTGCCTGAGACTTATGCCATCTCCCAGAGCTCTATGTCTACGCCTTGTGGTATGAGACCCATGTTGGAAACCAGTGGGTCACATTGGTGACGTGAGCTGACTGGGGCTCTGCAAGGAGGAGGACTTCAAAGGAAGTGAGACGCGGGGGTTCGAACCCAGTCGGTCACATACTGTTTGTATCTAAATGACTGACGCGACAGGATATAAACGTGTTTTTTCCAACAACAATCTTATTATCATTAGCTGCAGTATGTTCCTCTCAACATCATAACACTAGTTTACTAATTACTCTATTTAACATACGGGCAACAATGTAAGAGTTATCATGATTACTATGTGAGCGTGTACAGTTAACCCTGAACCAACAGTTAACCCTGAGGTACAGTTACCCCTGAGGTACAGTTAACCCTGAGGTACAGTTAACCCTGAGGTACAGTTACCCCTGAGGTACAGTTAACCCTGAGGTACAGTTACCCCTGAGGTACAGTTAACCCTGAGGTACAGTTAACCCTGAGGTACAGTTAACCCTGAGCAACAGTTAACCCTGAGTTACAGTTAACCCTGAGGTACAGTTACCCCTGAGGTACAGTTAACCCTGAGGTACAGTTAACCCTGAGGTACAGTTACCCCTGAGGTACAGTTAACCCTGAGGTACAGTTAACCCTGAGGTACAGTTAACCCTGAGCAACAGTTAACCCTGAGGTACAGTTAACCCTGAGGTACAGTTAACCATGAGGTACAGTTACCCCTGAGGTACAGTTAACCCTGAGGTACAGTTAACCCTGAGGTACAGTTAACCCTGAGCAACAGTTAACCCTGAGTTACAGTTAACCCTGAGGTACAGTTACCCCTGAGCAACAGTTAACCCTGAGTTACAGTTAACCCTGAGGTACAGTTAACCCTGAGGTACAGTTACCCCTGAGGTACAGTTAACCCTGAGGTACAGTTAACCCTGAGGTACAGTTAACCCTGAGCAACAGTTAACCCTGAGTTACAGTTAACCCTGAGGTACAGTTACCCCTGAGCAACAGTTAACCCTGAGTTACAGTTAACCCTGAGGTACAGTTACCCCTGAGGTACAGTTAACCCTGAGGTACAGTTACCCCTGAGGTACAGTTAACCCTGAGGTACAGTTACCCCTGAGGTACAGTTAACCCTGACCTACAGTTACCCCTGAGGTACAGTTAACCCTGAGGTACAGTTAACCCTGAACCAACAGTTAACCCTGACCTACAGTTACCCCTGAGGAACAGTTAACCCTGAACCAACAGTTAACCCTGAACCTACAGTTACCCCTAAGGGACAGTTAACCCTGAACCTACAGTTACCCCTGAGTTACAGTTAACCCTGAACCTACAGTTACCCCTGAGGTACAGTTAACCCTGACCTACAGTTAACCCTGAGGTACAGTTAACCCTGAGGTACAGTTAACCCTGAACCTACAGTTACCCCTGAGGTACAGTTAACCCTGAGGTACAGTTAACCCTGAACCTACAGTTACCCCTGAGGTACAGTTAACCCTGACCTACAGTTAACCCTGAGATACAGTTAACCCTGAGGTACAGTTACCCCTGAACCAACAGTTAACCCTGAACATACAGTTACCCCTGAGGTACAGTTAACCCTGACCTACAGTTAACCCTGAGGTACAGTTAACCCTGAGGTACAGTTACCCCTGAGGTACAGTTAACCCTGACTTACAGTTACCCCTGAGTTACAGTTAACCCTGACCTACAGTTAACCCTGAGGGACAGTTAACCCTGCACCTACAGTTACCCCTGAGGTACAGTTACCCCTGAGGTACAGTTAACCCTGAGGTACAGTTAACCCTGCACCTACAGTTACCCCTGACCTACAGTTACCCCTGAGGTACAGTTAACCCTGACCTACAGTTAACCCTGAGGGACAGTTAACCCTGAGGTACAGTTACCCCTGAGGTACAGTTACCCCTGAGGTACAGTTAACCCTGCACCTACAGTTACCCCTGACCTACAGTTACCCCTGAGGTACAGTTAACCCTGACCTACAGTTAACCCTGAGGGACAGTTAACCCTGAGGTACAGTTAACCCTGAGGTACAGGCGTTAAAAGCACTTATTTGGCATTAATTGTCTCTTATTAGCCGACACATCATAATGGCACTCACAGAGGCTAGGGTGGCTGAGTTTTAGCATCCTGTAAATAATAGTCAAATGTCTTCATTCTCTCAGCCCCTAGCCCATAATACCCCCCTAGCCCAGAATACCCCCAATAGCCCATCCCACCTAAGCTGAACATTTCCTCTTCTCTTTTCCATCTCAGTCACTAAGGGTTTTTTGTGCCAGGGAGAATTCTTGAGCTCTTAATTGCAGTCCGTGTGTGTGCTTTGTATTTCCCAATCCCCACCCCCTTTGTTCTGGCTGCTGAGGGGAGGTACAAAGACGCCTTTCTAAGTCCCTGCCATGACTCTCTGAGGTACTGTAGGGAGGAAGAAAGGATTAAGTCAACATTTCTCATGACCTCTGGATCGTCTGATGGATGGAGGCGTGGGGGGGGGTCTGTTTAACACATACAGCAGAGCACCTTACTGGGAGGGGGGGGTCAGCATCATCACCTGTATCTCAAAAAGCATTTACTGTTAACAGTTCATTTACAGCATCAGTCATTAAAATACATGCGTTTCAAGTATCATCCCTTTCAAAGGTTAACGATAAAGATTGTCAATGATGTGTGATTTCATGTTATTTTAATAAAACAAATGCTCTACTTAAAATGTTTCACATAAAGATCATAGCAAATATTTCCACTCTTTGTCATTTGATTATTAATTAGGGGGGGGTAAGAAACGCTGCAATGATGCACTCAAGTACTCGAAATGGTGCAGTATGCAATAAAATGCTACATGTCAGTGTAAATGTGATCAGCAGGAGTTAAAAAATGTATGCACGCACGACTGTAAGTCGCTTTGGATAAAAGCGTCTGCTAAATGGCATATTATTATTATTATTAACATGTTGCTACTGTTAACTGGCTTGTTCATCTGTCCAGTATTACGCAATCTCCATTTAGCTAATTAGTCCTGACGGGTAATTTTCCTTCTGGTGTTGATTATACTTAATTAATGACTGCAGGCAAGATGGTATCCCCATGCCCTTAAGAACCTTTTCCATCCCATGATAATTGGATCGTTCTCCTTCCGTCCCAAAGGAACAATATTTTTCTACTCTCTTTTCTTTTTTTAATCCCTTTGCTGTTGTTGTGAATGTTGTTTTCAAATGGCAGCTCTTTAACTCTGTTGTTTTGAAATGTAAAAGTGTGTCGCTGAAATGGCGTTGGTATTGCATCATTTCTAGTCCTGCGTGGTGTCAATAGCAATTTATTGTTTAGTTAATTGAACAATGCAAAGAGAATAATGTTGCACAAGATAAATCACTATTTATGAGTGATTCTCATCAAATTCTAACTATTTATAAAACAAATTTAAACTGAATTTCAATATTTCAGCGTGGGCCAAATCGTAACTTGAGGTTTCGCACACACCTAATTCGAGTTCATGTAAATCTTCCATCGATATCAATGCATGACTTAAAGGAGTACTTTGGGATTTTAGCCATTTATCTACTTCCACAGAGTCAGATGAACTTGTGGATCCCATTTTGATCAGTGGAGGCTCCTGAAGGGAGAAAGGCTCACAATCATGGCCAGAATGGCTAGGCAAATCAGTTAAGAACAAATTATTATTTACAATGACGGCCTACACCGGCCAAACCCGGACGACGCTGGGCCAATTGTACCCCGCCCCTATGGGACTCCCAATCACGGCCGGTTGTGATACAGCCTGGAATAGAACCAGGGGGGGGTCTGTAGTGACGCCTCAAGCACTGAGATGCAGTGCCTTAGACCACTGCGCCACTCAGGAGCCCGAGTGTACTGGCATCAAACACCTGGAAACCATGTGGTGGATGTATTCCACTGATTCCGCTCCAGTCATTACCACGAGCATTTCTCCCCAATTAAGGTGCCACCAACCTCCTGTGATTTTGATGTCTCTTTGTCCAGTATGAAGGAAGTTAATGCTAACTAGCATTATCACAATGACTAAAAGTCTATGGGTATCTTCCAGTCATTGCGCTAACACTAGTTAGCAATTGCGCTAGCGCTAGTTAGCAACTTCCTTCAAAACCGCACGCAGAGACATAAAAATGGTATCCACGAGTTCAACTGACTCTGGGGAAGTTAAAGGGCCTCACTGCCAAAATCCCTAAAGTATCCCTTTAAGTGAAAGTACGCTGTCCCATACTCCTTGCTATCAAACCACAGATTTCATGCCAAGATCCTCTCTACTTCAACCATTGTTCAATGAGAAGTCCCATCTCCTGCTGCACCAGAGAAACCTAGCTGATTATATCAGTAGTGAAATCCTCAGTGGCGAGTACCATGCCAAACTATGCATGTTGCAGGGGGAGCAGATCGTGTGGAAGATCTGATTAACATTGTGAAAACTTGCCTTATCTGTGATGACTTGAAACCTCCATACAAAAAGGACAAGAACAGAAGATTGAGTGATTAAAGGAAAGATGCGTTCAGCACGTATGTACGGTGTCTGACAACTACTATGAGATATCTTAGAGATGTCCAGTCAGATTGGGTACAAGGTCAGGTAATGCCAGAGGTATGTATTCATGGATGCCAAGGGAAGTCAGGCTTCAGAAAAAAAAAAAAAAAAAAAAACTACATATAAAATAACGTATCTTTCGTCTCCCTGTGTTTCATCATTTTCCTTCAAGGCATCCGAGTGAGTGAAACAGCGCCCCCTCTGTCTCTCTATGTGTAGGCCATCTATCTGATGCTGTCTGTTCCAAAAGAGTATGACATTGTTGCCGCCCGTAGCATTGAATGCAAGGGAAGCCAGCGAGCATTTGGCCTCCCTTGATAAATTATAGCCAAAAAAAAGTGTCAAAGGAAGCCAGTTTGGATTTGGCCTCACTCTAATCACATCGAGAGCATACGTCACTGACAGAAACTCTTTGTGCATCTCGTTGTGTTGTTGTCCTCCGTTGAATAGCTAACTAGCTAAAATTGGCCCTATCATAAATTAGATATGGAAGGAGATAGGGATTTGGACTTGTGGTTTTACTTAATTCTCCGTACTGGCCAATGATTATAATGGTGATTCTGATCCAACCATAAATTCATACATTGTTCCCCTGGACTGAGAGGATGGAAGTTCAATATGTACAGTTGAAGTCGGAAGTTTACATACACTTAGGTTGGAGTCATTAAAACTAGTTTTTCAACCACTCCACAAATTTCTTGTTAACAAACTATAGTTTTGGCAAGTCGGTTAGGACATCTACTTTGTGCATGACACAAGTAATTTTTCCAACAATTGTTTACAGACAGATTATTTCACCTATAATTCACTGTATCACAATTCCAGTGGGTCAGATGTTTACATACACTAAGTTGACTGTGTCTTTAAACAGCTTGGAAAATTCTAGAAAATTATGTCATGGCTTTAGAAGCTTCTGATAGGCTAATTGACATAATTTGAGTCAATTGGCGGTATACCTGTGGATGTATTTCAAGGCCTAACTTCAAACTCAGTGCCTCTTTGCTTGACATCATGGGAAAATCAAAAGAAATCAGCCAAGAAAAACAATTGTAGACCTCCACAAGTCTGGTTCATCCTTGGGAGCAATTTCAAAATGCCTGAAGGTACCGCGTTCATCTGTACAAACAATAGTATGCAAGTATAAACACCATGGGACGACGCAGCCGTCATACCGCTCAGGAAGGAGATGCGTTCTGTCTCCTAGAGATTAATGTACTTTGGTGCGAAAAGTGCAAATCAATCCCAGAAGAACAGCAAAGGACCATGTGAAGGTGCTGGAGGAAACAGGTACAAAAGTATCTATATCCACAGTAAAACAAGTCCTATATCGACATAACCTGAAAGGCCGCTCAGCAAGGAAGAAGCCACTGCTCCAAAACCGCCATAAAAAAGCCAGACTACGGTTTGCAACTGCACATGGGGACAAAGATCGTACTTTTTGGAGAAATGTCCTCTGGTCTGATGAAACAAAAATAGAACTGTTTGGCCATAATGACCATCGCTATGTTTGGAGGAAAAAGGGGGTACTTGCAAGCCGAAGAACACCATCCCAACCGTGAAGCACGGGGGTGGCAGCATCATGCTGTGGGGGTGCTTTGCTGCAGGAGGGACTGGTGCACTTCACAAAATAGATGGCATCATGAGGAAGGAAAATGATGTGGATATATTGAAGCAACATCTCAAGACATCAGTCAGGAAGTTAAAGCTTGGTCACAAATGGGTCTTCCAAATGGACAATGACCCCAAGCATACTTCCAAAGTTGTGGCAAAATGGCTTAAGGACAACAAAGTCAAGTTATTGGAGTGGCCATCACAAAGCCCTGACCTCAATCCTATAGAAAATTTGTGGGCAGAACTGAAAAAGCATGTGCGAGCAAGGAGACCTACAAACCTGACTCAGTTACACCAGCTCTGTCAGGAGGAATGGGCCAAAATTCACCCAACTTATTGTGGGAAGCTTGTGGAAGGCTACCCAAAACGTTTGACCCAAGTTAAACAATTTAAAGGAAATGCTACCAAATACTAATTGAGTGTATGTGAACTTCTGACCCACTGGGAATGTGATGAAAGAAATAAAAGCTGAAATAAATCATTCGCTCTACTATTATTCGGACATTTCACATTCTTAAAATAAAGTGGTGATCCTAACTGACCTAAAACAGGGAATTTTTACTAGGATTAGATGTCAGGAATTGTGAAAAAAGTTGTGTGTAAACTTCCGACTTCAACTGTATATGTACAAATCAATTACACTATACATACACTACCGTTCAAAAGTTTGGGGTCACTTAGAAATGTCCTTGTTTTCGGAATTTTTTAAAATAAAATGTACATTAAAATAACATAGAATTGATCAGAAATACAGTGTAGATGTAGTTAATGTTGTAAATGGCTATTGTAGCTGGAAACGGCTGATTTGTAATGGAATATCTACATAGGTGTACAGAGGCCCATTATCAGCAACCATCAGTCCTGTGTTCCAATGGCACGTTGTGTTTGCTAATCCAAGTTTATCATTTTAAAAGGCTAAGTGATCATTAGAAAACCCTTTTGCAATTATGTTAGCACAGCTGAAAACTGTTGTGCTGATTAATGAGGCAATTAAACTGGCCTTCTTGAGACTAGTTGAGTATCTGGCGCATCAGCAATTGTGGCTTTGATTACAGGCTCAAAATGGCCAAAAACTTTCTTCTGAAACTATATGTATCTATATACACATTAATTACACAATACATATCTATATACACATCAATAACACTATAGATATCTATATACACATCAATACATGAAAGCAAACACAAAACATAGACAGTATGTGGTCATGACAGACAGTTAAAATAAAATAAAAAAAATAGAATTCGTAGACAACAGGTGTAGACTAACATTGAAATGCTTACTTAGGGGTCCTTTTCCAACAATGCCGAGTTAAAGATAAAATAACAAATAAAATAGAAATAGTGACACAGTGAATAACGAATAAACCAAGTGGTGATGCAGCCAGTCAAGATGCTCTCGATGGTGCAGCTGTATAACTTTTTGAGGATCTGAGGGCCCATGCCAAATCTTTTCAGCCTCCTGAGGGGGAAGAGGCGTTGTCGTGCCCTCTTCACAACTGTGTCGGTGTGTTCGGACCACGAGAGATCCTTAGTGATGTGGACACCGAGGAATTCAAGCTCTCGACATGCTCCACTACAGCCCGGTCGATGTGGATGGGGGCGTGCTTGGCCCTCCGTTTCCTGTATTCCATGATCAGCTCTTTTGTCTGATGTTAATGGAGAGGTTGTTGTCCAGGCACCATTTACATTTTAGTCATTTAGCAGACGCTCTTATCCAGAGCGACTTACAGTTAGTGAGTGCATACATTTTCATACTGGCCCCCCATGGGAAACGAACCCACAACCCTGGCGTTGGAAGCGCCATGCTCTACCAACTGAGCTACACCGCCAGGTCACTGACCTCCTCCTTATAGGCTGTCTCATCGTCGTCGATGATCAGGCCTACCACCGTCGCGTTGTCGGCAAACGTAATAATAGTGGTGGAGTCGTGCTTGGCCCCACAGTCGTGGGTGAAGAGCTTTGAGGGCACTATGGTGTTGAAGTCAATGAACAGCATTCTCATGTAGGTGTTTCTTTTGTCCAAGTGGGAAAGGGCAGTGTGGAGTGCAATAGAGATTGTGTTATCTGTGGATCTGTTGGATCAGTATGCAAATTGGAGTGGGTCCAGGGTGTTTGGGATAATGGTGTTGATGTGAGCCATGATCAGCCTTTCAAAGCATTTCATGGCTACAGATGCGGGTGCTATGGGGTGATAGACAGGTTACCTTGGCATTCTTGGTCACAGGGACTATGGTGGTCTGCTTGAAACATGTAGGTATTAAAGACTGGGTCAGGGAGAGGTTGAAAATGTCAGTGAAGACACTTGCCAGCTGGTCAGTGCATGCTTTGAGTACACGTCCTAGTAATCCGTCTGGCCCTGCAGCCTTGTGAATGTTGACCTGATTAAAGGTCTTACTAACATCGGCTACGGAGAGCATGATCACACAGTCGTCCGGAACAGCTGGTGCTCTCATGCATGGTTCAGTGATGCTTGCTTCGAAGCGAGATAGAAGGCATTTAGTTAGTCTGGTAGGCTCATGTCACTGGGCAGCTTGTGGCTGGATTTCCTTTTGTAATCCGTGATAGTTTGCGAGCCCTGCCACATCC
This sequence comes from Coregonus clupeaformis, assembly GCF_020615455.1. Lineage (NCBI taxonomy): Eukaryota > Metazoa > Chordata > Actinopteri > Salmoniformes > Salmonidae > Coregonus > Coregonus clupeaformis. Next base: position 365,811 of record NW_025533609.1, on the reverse strand, counting down.
GACGAGCGTCAGAGACGGTGTAGTAGAATTCGATCTTAGCCTGTATTGACACTTTGCCTGTTTGATGGTTCGTGGAGGGCATAACATGATTTCTTAAATGTGTCCGGGTTAGTGTCCCGTTCCTTGAAAGTGGCAGCTCTAGCCTTTAGCTCAACGCTCAATGTTGCCTGTAATCCGTGGCTTCTGGTTGGGATATGTTCAGTACGTACGGTCACTGTCACGTTGTCGATGCACTTATTAATGAAGCCAAGCCAGTGACTGATGTGGTAAACTCCCCGGAACATATTCCAGTCTGTGCAAAACAGTCCTGTAGCTTAGCATTCGCTTCATCGGACCACTTCCGAATTGAGCGTGTCACTGGTACTTCCTGCTTGCATGCAGGAATCAGGAGGATAGAGTTATCTTGCTTTAAAGAGGCACTCCAGTGTTTCTAGACCTCATTGTGGTTTTGAGTTAGTTCATGTCCCAGACCATTCTGTTTGGTTAGTTCATGTCCCAGACCATTCTGTTTGGTTAGTTCATGTCCCAGACCATTCTGTTTGGTTAGTTCATGTCCCAGACCATTCTGTTTGGTTTCCCATCAACAGTAAAAAAAAAAATGCCAAAAGCCAAAATGTATATTTTCCTTTTTTCTTTTTGGTGTGAGGAAAGGAAAAGGTACAACTAGCACTCACAATTAAATGCTAACTGCTAAAAACATCAATGGCCTTCATCAACATGGTTTAATTTGGTGCTCATCCTTTCCGTCATTTGGGGTTGAGACATGTAAATCTACACAAACGAGGATGGCGTTTGACGTTGATTCAGCTTTTCAGGTCTGAACATGTCTTTCCAGGTCTGAACATGGATTGAACTGTCCCTTTAAACCAATAAATTGACGCCTCACTTTCCTCATGCGGAGTACAACTTTTCCCATGTGGAGAACAGTCTAGAGATGGAGGGGTGGGTCTAGAGGAGAGGAGTGATGGAGGGGTAGTCTAGAGGAGAGGAGTGATGGGGGTGGGGGGGGTGGGGGGTGGGGGGTCTAGAGGAGAGGAGTGATGGGGTGGGGTAGCCTGGAGGAGAGGAGTGATGGGGGTTCCTGGTGAGAATGGAAGGGGTTGGTGTCTTGGTGCCTCAGTGTCCCTGATGTTTATCTCGGGACACTCCAGAGGCTGATCGCTGATATCATGCTCCCATCAGCAGCTGCTCCCCGATATCCAAACAATTACCTAGTCTCTATGTGGGTGGTGGTTTTATCTACAGCCTCTAACAATGGGGTATGAGGCATCATCATGAGAGAGAGCTTCTTATTTAGTCAGGATTCAAATGGTGAATTGTCATTAAAAAAACGAACAGAATCATTGACATGCATGATTTCATTTTTTTTTACTACATCAACGAACTACATAACCTTGAGACCACGCAAGAGTTGGGGCAAGTACTGGACTGAGCAGAGTAGCATAGTGCTGCCACCATCTTTGAATTAACCTAGTGAGCACCGACTGACACAGGACATCCATGGACGTTGATTATTGGTTGAAATTTGGTCCGTCCGTCCTGGCCTTGATTTCAACATCCACAGACTTATATTTTTGGTCCGGTCCAGAACAGCCTTGATTTCGCCCAAAAATAGGCGTATATGATTAGTTTAGATTTGGTCCGGTCCGGATCGGCCTTGATTTTCCCCAAAAAATAGACGTCAATGATTAGTTTAGATTTGGTCCTGTCTGGACCGGCCTTGATTTGGCCCAAAAATAGACATTTACATTTTACAGACACTCTTATCCAGAGCGACTTACAGTTAGTGAATACATTATTATTATATATTTTTTTTTACACTGGCCCCCCATGGGAATCAAACCCACAACCCTGGCGTTGCAAACACCATGCTCTATCAACTGAGCTATATCCCTGCCGGCCATTCCCTCCCCTACCCTGGGCCAATTGTGCGCCGCCCATGAGTCTCCCGGTCGCGGCCGGCTGCGACAGAGCCTGGATTTGAACCAGGATCTCTAGTGGCACAGTTAGCACTGCGATGCAGTGCCTTAGACCACTGCGCCACTCAGGAGCTCGTATATGATTGGTTCAGATTTGGTCTGGTCTGAACCGGCCTTTGATTTAACAGCTAACGGCTAACATTAAGTAATATATCAAATGGATGTTGACCGTGGTATTTTATTTTACCCTCTCCTTTACTTTAATTTTCTTGAGAATGCACAGAAGAGCATGGAGGAACACATCCTGCTTTTTTACACAACCCAGAAACACTCTCTCTCTCTCTCTTAGTAACACCACAAGCATGCCTCGACAAGCCGATGAGTCATCGATGCCAAAGACTAAATAAACAAGTGATTGACACAGACAAATTGGTTTGCGCTGTCAGGGAGAGTTGAGATGTATCAACACAGAAGCGAACGTTAAACTTGTTTGACAGAGCAAAGGTAGCGGTGAAATGACCTGTAAAGTGTTTTTGCGGATACATTTTGAGTGACAAAATACAGATTTTTATCGGTGGAAATTGTACATGTAAGAATAATGAACGCACCCAGCAATGAAGCTTTCAGTTAATAACAGTCACAATGAGCCACAAATGCATGCGTGCGATCTAACCATGAGAATGTGACAATATTAAAGTCACTGGGACTCGACACGTATCACTCTAAATGAGATGTTCTGGAGTAGTAGACTACTGACATGTTCAAAAGTGCTCAATATTAATATGACCTTTGTGACTTCCCTCCCACTCTGTCTTCTGGGATCTACTGTTTGGTAGATGTCCGCTTGTTGCAGGAGGCCAGTAGGCAGAGCTGGGAGGATCGTCAGCGGACGTGACACACCTGGGCAGGCCTGCAGGCTACAAAAGGGTGGCCAAATCAGCCTCTCTTCCCTGACTGGCAGGCCCGGCTTCCACCACCTTTTGGGTTTTTGGTTTGTTCTCACCATACAACACCCGCTCCACTCGTCCATACACTACTGATCCTACAGACGTCCATAGCTTATGTCATATTTTGTATTTATTATTTTTTAGTTCCTTTTTTTACATTTAAGTCACGCGTGGTCTCCCTTTGTTACGAATTACGAGCCAGGTCGTAGCACCTTACATACGGTATTTTGTCAAATATCCTTTATATGAAAATACTAGCTTCAACAGTAGTACTTCTATCCGAAAATAGTGTTAAGCTAAGATTGGAGTCACATGACCCCAGAGGAGTATAGGGTTATTGTGTCTCACTGCCTGAGTGACAGTGGGATGGTCTGGTGCCCTACAAACAGAGGCCAGGGGTGTCTCTGTTTCATGCCTGTTTTAAATCCTGGTCCTCCCTGGATTTTTAACGCACAACATGACAGGCATGCAATATGATCTTACTCCCTGGGCTTTCACTATTTCACCCTCTCCTAAAACAGAGGGCAAACATTTTAAGGATTACACCTTTTATTTTTTCAGAGTCAATTGTCTAGAAAATGGACCCCTCAATGGGCGACATAACTGATACCAGCCCTTAGTAGAGAGAGCTAGCTGGCCAAAGAGAGCAGTGAGGTGGAAGAAATGCAGGCTGGGAGTGGAGAAAGGGAATTAAAAACTGAACCAAGGAGAAGAAAAAAAAAGTTGGCCGTCAAAGACATGCCTTTTCTTTTTAACGTTTCCAGGTCCTCTGCTCACAATAGCGTTCACATTTGGAATGGGGAATCACTGGAGGAAAATGTTAAGGGCCTGGGGAACCACTGGAGGAGAATGTTAAGGGCCTGGGGAATCACTGGAGGAGGGTGTTAAAGGCATGGGGAATCACTGGAGGAGGGTGTTAAGGGCCTGGGGAATCACTGGAGGAGGGTGTTAAGGGCCTGGGGAATCACTGGAGGAGGGTGTTAAGGGCCTGGGGAATCACTGGAGGAGGGTGTTAAGGGCCTGGGGAATCACTGGAGGAAAGTGTGTTAAGGGCCTGGGGAATCACTGGAAGAGGGTGTTAAGGGCCTGGGGAATCACTGGAGGAGGGTGTTAAGGGCATGGGGAATCACTGGAGGAAAGTGTTAAGGGCCTGGGGAATCACTGGAGGAAAGTGTTAAGGGCCTGGGGAATCACTGGAAGAGGGTGTTAAGGGCCTGGGGAATCACTGGAGGAAAGTGTTAAGGGCCTGGGGAATCACTGGAGGAGGATGTTAAGGGCATGGGGAATCACTGGAGGAGGATGTTAAGGGCCTGGGGAATCACTGGAGGAAAGTGTTAAGGGGAATCACTGGAGGAGGATGTTAAGGGCCTGGGGAATCATTGGAGGAGAATGTTAAGGGCCTGGGGAATCACTGGAGGAGGATGTTAAGGGCATGGGGAATCACTGGAGGAGGATGTTAAAGGCCTAGGGAATCACTGGAGGAGGATGTTAAGGGCCTGGGGAATCACTGGAGGAGGATGTTAAGGGCCTGGGGAATCACTGCCTACATGTGCAGGAGGAAAGTGTTAAGCGGTAGTTAGTGATTAGTCTCTTATTGTTATCTTTGGGCAGAGGTGTAATTTGGCCCAACATGGTACCGGTGATACCGAGGTAGAGGGCTCACTCCACATTTCACTGATTTCAGACCCATATCTCTGTCAAACAGTGAAATTAAAATTAGTTGCATATTGCTTTAATGACGGGACTTTCTAAAGTTAGCATTATGAAGTGTATGAGCTTGGCACATGTTATAGTGATAGGTGAAATCTTCAGTACCTTTCAAAATCAACACTCAGTGTTTTATCGTTATCTCACAATACCTCTACGAAGACCCCTACACACCACTTCAATTGGGGAACCGGCTGCATGCCGACTCACACCTCGCTGCAGTTTCTTTGATAAGCACACGTGTGTCATAATCACATCATGAAGGCTAATTTGCTCCCAAACCCCTGGAATTCTGAGATAATATTGCTCACGAATATGGCATGTTGTAACGTTTTACTTTGGTATCCCAAAATGTTGGTATGTTTGAGGTTAGTCAGCCATTTGGTATAGTCTACATTCAGGAGTGGGCTTAGCAATACGTCATTGAGGTGACTGTCTTAAAAAAATGTCAAAGGTTTCACTCCCCCCGTGAAAGTTGCTGCATTGCCATTGCATTGTGATTTGACTTGTGGCCATCAACACTGTCATAACATAAATGCCAGGACACTGTACTACATTTTACAAGTATGTGTACTTTATGTCAACATGTGTATTGTAACCCAGGATCCAATGGCCCCATCTTGACCTGTTGTGCGTTTCACCACTTCAACTCCCTGACTTTCAAAGAGACGATTCTAATCTCTTTTTTTTTTTTTTTTGCACATCATTTATTTAAAGGAACACAAAAGGAAAGGTTGTTTAAAGAATTTCACGCCTCATTTCCTGAAGCCTGTTCCTTGTAGTTCATATTCCTCAAAACTCTGTAAATCCACAGGGGATTAAGCACAAGAACTCCTATGTTGTCAGAGTCAATTCACAACCGCAGTGAGACACTTTACTTGTCTCAAAACCTGTCAATTCACAACCACAAGACCATAGTGAGACACTTTACCTGTCTCAGCGAATGTGAAAGGCAAGATGAACCGAGGGGCGACTCACGGGCCAAGGATTTGCAATTTGCAGTAAAGTTATGTTTCACAACATGACCAAGCCAAACTGCTATTGGTTCAGTCGTTCTTCTAAGTGCTATTGGTTCAGTTGTTCTTCTAAGTGCTATTGGTTCAGTTGTTCTTCTAAGTGCTATTGGTTCAGTTGTTCTTCTAACAGTCAGTTATTCGGCTGTTTTTCCTTTACGAAAACACGAATTGAAATGTTCTACTTTGCTGTTTGACTTGGATCACCTGTTCGATGCTGAGAACACACTGCAGAGAGCGGTGTGTAAGATCCCACAGTAAATCAATCACACAGGTCCCTTCACACACACACAGACACACACAGACACACACACACACACAAAGTGAGAGATGGGGGCCTTACCATCATTTAAGCATCCTTCTTCCCTTTAATGTTGCACTATGGACTTTATGGGACTGTGGACAGTTTGATTAATAAGGAGAGATGGTTCTGGTCATTGGTTTCTTTACCTCCAGTGATGCAGGAATCAACAGTTAGGAAAAAGCACCACCATGTTTTATCGCTAATTTGCGTGAAGGTCTTTAGGTCTCCTTTGAGGTAAAAGGAGGTAAAAGGAACACAAATACAGTCTTTCCTGCACATAAGAGAGAATGTTTTATTTTCTATTGAGAGAGGGAAATTCAGGAGCAGCACTGGGAACCTGGTGAGAGCCCAGATGAAACGTGTCTGTGGATGTATCTCACAGTTAGACACACAAATAAATGTAGCACTTACGAATGACAGGCTATTACCTGAAAAACCACATGCATTTTTCTCCGTAGGCGCTTCCCAACAAATAGGTGTTTCTGCAAAATGAGACTTTGATGAGTCTCTGTTGTGCTCTGCTATTGTTAAAGGTGAACGTGACATCTTTGAGACACAAAGACGCTTGTGGACAAGCAAGACTTAGGAAGCTTTTGAAACAAGTGGTTTCTTTCTGGTGGAGTCTTTCATCTTATATACTGGATGGGGGAAGTGTCCTGCTGCTTTGGAGTGGATGTTTGTTGTTAGCGAGAGTTAGCCTCAGCTAGCCCTCCCCATTGGGGGGATAGCGCACCCTGCTAGCTTTAGGAAACCAGGTTGTTCTTAAAGAGGACAAAGCCCAAGCAATGATTCGAGATAAGCGGCCTGATAACTTTGCGTCGGGTGAAAGCAAAACACAGCAGGGTGAAAAAATAATTCTCCACGTTGGAGATAGTTACTCCTTTGGGGACACTTTGACCCCCTGCTTACCTGAGAGGATCAATGAGGAGTGTTGAGGGGAGAGAAATTCACATGGTTTTAGGGCCGAACCTCACATCCTCTTTCCCTATGGGAGAAAGAGGAAACGTGGATTCGCTTAACAGGCTAAGTGGTAATTATGTAAACGACCGTGTCCAACGATCTCGCATGTTGCTTTTTTGGTGCCATTTCAATGGACTAAAATGAAATTTTGAGGAACATCATGACACGTCCTTTCACAAGCTGCTTATAGTTATGACACTTCTGTCGTTAAAATGTTGGTTTGTATTACATCTGAATTGTAGATGATTCTACACAAGGTCTCAGGTGTTATGGGGACAGACGTGCTTTAAAAAAAAAACGATTCAAGCCATGCTTCATCTCCACCAAAGCCGGCAATTAAAAAACAAAAACTAGAAAGAAAAAAAAAGAAAAGAAACGTCACCTCACGAGCTTTAACCACTTGTGAAAGAGTTTGTTGTTATAGGAAGGGGGTGGGGCCGACAACAGCGCGGAACACAAAGACACAATGGACTCAACGAGCCCCTGGGTTTGGCACTAGGACGACATCAGAGGCTGTAATCTGTCCTTTGTGTCGTCTTCGTCCCCCTAACCCCTATCTGACCCTGGTCTGACCCCAGATCGGTCAGGGGAAAGGAGAAGGTGGCAGCGGGTGCTAGTGAAGTTCCGGTGATGTGGAAGTCATTGGGGACTGACGCCACTGAGGCCATAAGAGCTTTGTTTAACTTTACCTTCATCAAATCTTTCATCCGCGTAGGATAGAATAGAGAAACAACTCAATGTTACGGTCATTTGGGGAAATGCTGTGGTGACATCACATGCACAAACATAAATCACATGAGCTATCACATTGCACCAGCCAGTGGTTACTGGTTAGACGAGACTGGGACATATTTTGTCACTTTCACAATGGGATTTATAAAAAAAAAAAATGGTGTTTTGAAAAAAGCAGGAAATGTATGCTTGAGGAGATTCTGCATGCAAATCAGCTTACTTTAACTTCTATTTCACCACATGTGGAGGTACTTACTTATTTACTTGAAATGTGAAACTAATACCTGCACCATTAAGGCTACTGGAGAGTCGGTCTCCAGCTTAAATAAACATGTAACCTGTTTGTCGTTCAACACAAAGGCGTGAGCTCTTCACCGGGGTTAGGTTGTAAGGAAACATCTGAGTTCACTAAACACCCCATAAGGCTTAATCCTGCCCCCGAGGTCCTTGGTGAACTGTGACAATCTTAACACACTCCCCTGCTCCTTTAGTTACACAGTTATAAACTGATAAATAGGGTATTTTACCTTACGTTTTTTCAGAGAAAAGGGACTGTCCATATCTGTTTGTTTTTTGTGTGTGTGTCCCGTCCCCCCCCAAAAGATCCAAAAATCCCCCCATTGTATGCATGTCTTTATGATTGCGCTTTCTTCACACCTGTGCTGTTGTTATATTCCTTTATCTGTGTACCATCTGCATGCAGCCAGCATCCTACAGTCCGTAGTTCTGAATAGACTGCAGTCTGTATTGTTATCTAGCCCTCTGTCTCTGTATCTGACTACAGCACCATGCTGGATCCCTAGCAGCTTTGAACCACATCCAGGTGACCCAGTTGGTGGCTTGTTTCTCTGAATTGGTTCCAATTGTGCAAATGTATTCATCTGACATTATTTTTTTTCTCACTGCTCTGAAATAATGTACCACCATAAATGATTTAGCAAATCACGGAAATTGCATAGGTGATGCCCACATTAGCCTAAGGAGCAGACTGTATTTCCATCAATTTCGCATCAAGGTTAGCTGACTTGAACAACAATTTAGTCAATCAATTGTTAGAGCCAAATGGGGTACTGTAGGTCAGATATTACCTAATATGGATGTATAAGGTTAAAGGGGAAATCTGTGACTGGTACATCCATTGCTTGACCATTTGGACCATATATTTCAGAATATAAGCTTGTTTTACTCTCCAGCCCCATCCGTCAGCTGTTTACCAACATAGTGGTTGGATGACCGCTTTGTTGTTGTTTGAACTGCAGATTGCACCTTTACGTCTAGTATTCAGTCAGTGCTGAACTCTTACCATCGGTGCGTCCTTTAATCTGTCATGATGGAATTCCAGCCAGAGTGTTTGACTAAAACTCTTACCATCTGTCACGCCCTGGCTCTGGGGACTCTAGTATGTTGAGCCAGGGTGTGAGTTTTCATTTGTTTTCGTTCTAGTTTGGTATTTCTATGTTGGCCATTGTGGTTCTCAATCAGAGGCAACGTGTATCAGCTGTTGCTTGTTGTCTCTGATTGGGAACCATACTTTTGTTAGTGTTTCAATAATAAAGCATGTTTGCAAATAACGCTGCGCCTTGGTCCTCTGTATACGACGATCGTGACAGAAGATCCCACCAAAATTGGACCAAGCAGCGTGTCCAGGAGCCAATGCCAGGGGAATCGCTAGCGGATCTCCGTGGCAACCTCGACTGGGTCCAGCCTAGTGAAGAGCAGAGAGGGTGGACTTGGGAGCAGTGGAGGAAGAGTCTGGCGAGAGATAGGGAGGCCTGGTCCACGGGGAGGAGAGACACCCAGAATTTTTTAGGGGGGGGCTCACGCCGTGGACGACGGGGCAGCAGGAGGCCGCGATAGAGCGGTCCAGCGGGTTGGCAGAGGAGGCCGCCAGGTTACGGGGGCCACTGGTCACAAAGGGGAAGGAAAGTGTAGAGGCACGGCGAGAGGTACTGGGGTGTGTTACCAGTCCGGTCCGGCCCGTTCCTGATCCCCGCGTAGGGCCAGTGGTGTGTGTCCCCAGTACGGTCCGGCCTGTTCCTGTCCCTTGCACCGAGCCTGTGGTGCGCGTCACCAGCCCGGTCCGGCCTGTTCCTGCTCCCCGCATCGAGCCTGTGGTGCGCTTCGCCAGCCCGGTCCGGCCCGTTCCTGCTCCCGCACCAAGTCAGTGGTGCGCCGTCAGCCCGGTTCGGCCCGTTCCTGCTCCCCGCACCAAGTCAGTGGTGCGCTTCGTCAGCCCGGTCCGGCCCGCTCCTGCTCCCCGCGCACCAAGTCAGTGGTGCGCCCGTCAGCCCGGTCCGGCCCGCTCCTGCTCCCCGCACCAAGTCAGAGGTGCGCCGTCAGCCCGGTCCGGCCCGTTCCTGCTCCCCGCACCAAGTCAGTGGTGCGCTCCGTCAGCCCGGTCCGGCCCGTTCCTGCTCCCCGCACCAGGTCAGTGGTGCGCCGTCAGCCCGGTCCGGCCCATTCCTGCTCCCCGCACCAAGTCAGTGGTGCGCTCCGTCAGCCCAGTCCGGCCCGCTCCTGCTCCCCGCACCAAGTCAGGGGTGCGTTCGGTCAGCCCGGCTCGGCCCGTTCCTGCTCCCCCACACCAAGCCAGTGGTGTGCGTCGTCAGTCCGGCACAGCCCGTGCCTGTTCCACCGGTGCCTGGTTCGGCATGGGTCAGCTGCTTCACGCCGGAGCTAGAGCAATCCGCTCCACCAGTGTGCAGTCCAGCTCCGGTCAGCAGGGCCAGACCAGACCAGGGGTACTTGGGGGGGTTAGAGAGGGAGTGGGGATCATTCCCGGAGCCGGATCCGCCGCCAAAGCGGAGTGCCCACCCGGTCCCTCCCCTGTGGTGTTTGGTTGGCGCGGTCGGAGTCCGCGCCTTTGGGGGGGTACTGTCACGCCCTGGCTCTGGGGACTCTAGTATGTTGAGCCAGGGTGTGAGTTTTCATTTGTTTTCGTTCTAGTTTGGTATTTCTATGTTGGCCAGTGTGGTTCTCAATCAGAGGCAACGTGTATCAGCTGTTGCTTGTTGTCTCTGATTGGGAACCATACTTAAGCAGCCAGTTTTCCCACAGTGTTTGTGGGATCTTGTTCCTGTTGTAGGTTTGTGTTTGCACCTTTGGACGTCACGTATCGTTTTTGTTATTTTGTTCGTGTTTCAATAATAAAGCATGTAAGCAAATAACGCTGCGCCTTGGTCCTCTGTATACGATGATCGTGACACCATCGGTGTGTCCTTTAATCTGTCATGATGGAATTCCAGCCAAAGTGTTTGACTAAAACTCTTACCATCGGTGCGTCCTTTAATCTGTCATGATGGAATTCCAGCCAAAGTGTTTGACTAAAACTCTTACCATCGGTGCGTCCTTTATGTCCTACTGTTGAAGTACAGTAGGCTAAACTTTAACCAGGCTCAACCCTAAACCCGGAAACTAATTACAAGCCAATCAACAAGCTAATTATCAGGTTACATATTTAAAGGATTCAACATTTAATTTCATTTGGGTTTTAACAGCCAACCGCTGAGTGAAAACCATGTGGGTCACATAAGAGTGGTTGCTCAGCCTGCATGGGCCCATATATACTCTGTTGCAACACCAAAAAGGTTGCGAATGTTTTCACAATTACATCAAGTGTGGCCAAATGAATGTTTTGCATTACATCAAGAAAAGCATGACTTCCATGGCAGCATTTTCCCTCAGACTTTTGGGCACCTCTAGTTAACCATACATACACCTGAGCCAGGTCAAATATTACTAAGGAAACGTACAACAAGGAGCGGCTAGCCCTTATGACAAAGTTTTTTTTTTTAAACACACACAAAAACTATTTCCTGTCATTCATACTGTAACAGATTTGCCATGGTTCACTTGCTACCGTTGTGAGAGAGACATGTTTGAGATTACCTTTCATTTCCTGGTCTGATAATGACAATGAATGAAAGTCGGGCAAATGTTAGCAAACTGGTATTTTCAAGTAAACAAAATGGTGGACAACAAAACATTTTCGGAGACCAAGAGCAATTTATTAAGTAATTCTTTGTTTGGGAACCAATGCCAGGCTGCATAACTTCTTTATGGCCTACTTCAGTTACACAGCAACAATACAGTTCAAGAGTCACCAAATGACTTTTCCTAATGACACATTCTCAGTCTAATTAGTCTCAGTAGGGGTTGTAAAAATGTTACGACCCCTTCTCATTCATGTAGTGATGCGCTGCATACATTATAAACAACACAAGTTAGTGTATCTCAACCAGCACGATGGCTACTACAAAAAAAAAAAAAGATCCACGGCACTATAGAGACAGTTGTGTTACTCCTAATCTCTGTAGCAACTGATGTCTGATATGTTAGCAGATACAGTACCCTGTCGCTCACACCAGTGTTTAACTATTTTAAGCTGTTATCGTCTGCAACTGAAAGAGTAAAGTATTTTCCCATAACACCCAGACATAGATGTGCCACACCTCTCCTTGGAGCCCATCTGATAGCACCCCTCTGCTACCTTTACCTTCTCTCTTCTCACTCCTCCTCCTCCACCTTTCCTTGTCCTTAACGGTCTCCTGCTCTTTTTACATGGTTGTTGCAATCTAGAAATGTTTCAGATCATTCCAGATTGTCCTGACGTCAATAAACAATAAAGCACATTATCAAGTATAGGGTGAGTATAGGGTGAGTATAGAGTTGAGCATAGAGTTGAGTATAGGGTGAGTATAGGGTGAGTATAGAGTGAGTATAGGGTGAGTATAGAGTTGAGTATAGGGTGAGTATAGGGTGAGTATAGGGTGAGTATAGAGTTGAGTATAGGGTGAGTATAGGGTGAGTATAGGGTGAGTATAGGGTGAGTATAGGGTGAGTATAGGGTGAGTATGGGGTGAGTATAGGGTGAGTATAGGGTGAGTATAGGGTGAGTATAGAGTTGAGTATAGGGTGAGTATAGGGTGAGTATAGGGTGAGTATAGGGTGAGTATGGGGTGAGTATAGGGTGAGTATAGGGTGAGTATAGGGTGAGTATAGGGTGAGTATAGAGTTGAGTATAGGGTGAGTATAGGGTGAGTATAGGGTGAGTATAGGGTGAGTATAGGGTGAGTATAGGGTGAGTATAGGGTGAGTATAGGGTGAGTATAGAGTTGAGTATAGGGTGAGTATAGGGTGAGTATAGGGTGAGTATAGAGTTGAGTATAGGGTGAGTATAGGGTGAGTATAGGGTGAGTATAGGGTGAGTATAGAGTTGAGTATAGGGTGAGTATAGGGTGAGTATAGGGTGAGTATAGGGTGAGTATAGGGTGAGTATAGAGTTGAGTATAGGGTGAGTATAGGGTGAGTATAGAGTTGAGTATAGGGTGAGTATAGGGTGAGTATATGGTGAGTATAGGGTGAGTATAGGGTGAGTATAGGGTGAGTATATGGTGAGTATAGGGTGAGTATAGGGTGAGTATAGGGTGAGTATAGGGTGAGTATAGAGTTGAGTATAGGGTGAGTATAGGGTGAGTATAGGGTGAGTGTAGGGTGAGTATAGGGTGAGTATAGAGTTGAGTATAGGGTGAGTATAGGGTGAGTATAGGGTGAGTATAGGTGAGTATAGGGTGAGTATAGGGTGAGTACAGGGTGAGTATAGGGTGAGTATAGGGTGAGTATAGAGTTGAGTATAGGGTGAGTATAGGGTGAGTATATAGTTGAGTATAGGGTGAGTATAGGGTGAGTATAGGGTGAGTATAGGGTGAGTATAGGGTGAGTATAGGGTG